>NC_084558.2:38868327-39108327 GCF_033978685.3 Nerophis lumbriciformis | reverse complement strand
ATATATATATATATATATATATATTCTAAACTATAACTGATACAAATGTATTGTTGAGTATTGTATTTATCGTAATACATAGCATGTGGGCATACATAAATTGTATAAAGTGGACAAATCTTCTTGTATCGTTAGAACATTTACTTCGAAAAAGCCCCCCTCCCCTTTGTCCTCTTTTGACTGATTATTAGACTGTATCCAATTTTTTTCCCCTTATTTTGTGCACCAACACATAAAAAATGGTCCTGCCCCAGAAATAAAGATGAACATTATCAGATTTATGCAATTATATTTGCCGACAGCAAAGTGAAATGTGTGAAGAGTGTGTTTTGTGTGTGTGTTTTTGAACTTTCCTTTATTACCATTTCAATAATGACCCATGAACGCCACATCTTACAAACATATGTATTCCGCAGCCAGAATGTGGCATAATTGATATGCATATTCCCGGCAAATTAGCCAGACACAAAAGTGACACTTTTGTCACAGAGGAAGTGTTTTTTTTTTTGCTGTCACAAATGTCACGTTGGAGACGCTTGATGGCGCCTATCAAAAAACTGTCGAGGTAAAGGTATCCACACATTTCACGGCAAATTCTACTTATAAAATGTATCCAACTATAATTCATTGTAAGTTAATAATGAATGAATGAAAATTGCCTTATTAATTATACTATTGACATAATGTAATTTACTTTTGAAATAAAAATGGCTCAAATATATATATTTATTCATACATAAATATGAAATCCATTCAAATAAATTACCTCCATTAAGTATTAGGCAAAAACATGTTCATTTAACTTTTCATTATGTTGCAATTAAACACAAAAACAGCATCTATACACAAATAATAAACGATTAGTTTGGAAAAAACATTCATTACATTTAATATTAAACATTCAGCACTAGAAAATGCTATTTGGTTTGATAATAATAATTTGTCCACAATATTAATGATTTACTTCATAGGAAAAAAACATTTATTATATGTGATATAAAAATTGTGATACTTACAGTTTGAGGTAGGCCAAATACAACACATTTTGTTAAATAATTTGTCCACAATCCTTTAGATTTATGTCATATAAAATCATACATAGTGAAATTATATATTTACAGTTTGAGTTTGGATGAAAAAGACATATTTTTGTTTACTATAATAACTATTTGTATTATTTGTAAATGTCATCTTTTTGTGGAGAAAAACCATGAAAAATACACTAATGATGACATAGTAATAGTAATATTTAAATAAATATATGTTGTCCTATTATACAAATATACTAATAACTTAATAACTAATAAGAGTTATTGAAAGGGGGAAAATAAATCTTAGATCACATGATTGTTTTGGATTTACAATCTTGACTGGCTGTGACTAGAGTACTCCGAACTTCAGCATTTTCTTTCTTTCGTGCTTTCTTTTTTGCTTTCTTCCTTTTTTTTCTATCCGAGGAGATGGCGGCGATATGAGAAGGGTGGGGGGAAGATGGCGAGGCCGTGGGGCCAAGTCGGTCAATTTAATTCCTGATGATCTGTAAGAGGTCAGAATCATCTCATATAGGCCTTGCCGAGCAGATCATTACCAGTCACAAATCTGCAGGTTACATGGCGAGGGGTTTATAGCTGAGTAAATAGGTCGCCGTCATAAGTTCTAAAAATGGCGTTCGCGATAATGGCTAAAGGACGGTTTAATGGAGTTTGCCATTTATTCGTTATCTCTACGCGGGCAGAGACTGTATTGGCACTATCACGCGTTTTTCTTCTTCTTCTAAATAACGTGCTCGGCTGCCATTGCACTTTTTTATGCACACAAATTCTGGCGAACGCACGCACACACACACACACACACACACACACACACACACACACACACACACACACACACACACACACACACACACACACAAATAGTTTCGATTTCAGTGGCAGCAGCAGCAGAAGGTTGGCCACAAGAGATTGTGCTGGTTGGAGCCGGCATGGACCAGATTTTCCAGGCTACAAAGGAAGCACATTACCACTTGTATCGAATAGCGTATTGGGGAAGGAGGAAAAAAATCTTTTGTTTGGGGGGGGGGATGCTGATTATCATAACAGAAAAAAAATTGCACTAGTGCAATTTTGAATGCTGGCTGGCACCACAAAAACACAAGAAAAAAAAAACCTGTAGGAATAATTACAATTCCACAATACGAGCTTCGGCGTTGGCTGCGCTGAAAGACTCCAAACCCAACCTAAACGAAGAAGAAACACTTTTCACCGAGGATTTTTGTGGAGGATTTGCAATCAGTCAGGCAGCACAAATGAGCTCGAGTAAGTTTTGTTTGGCGGCCACTGACCGTTCATCGGATCTGCTGGGTTTGTCCCCCACCTCTCTCCATAGTGTCCTTTTAAACTTTGGCCCCCTTAAATAAGACCAACCTCGGGGGGGAGTCTCTCCTCCGTGAAGTGCATCTTGTTGGTGTTCAAACTGCACTCTTAGGAAAACATAATTATATTTGTTTACCACTCATGTTACACATACACCTGAATATTTTGTATCAGGCATCCATTGCTATCAACATCATCATTCATTAGCATACGACACATGCTAGACCAGCGTCTCCCAAACTTTTTCATACCCTAATGCCTGACTCAAATGTACCAAGATACCATGATGTTTTGCCACAAAATCGACATACACAAGAGCACAAATAATTTACGACAACAATCATGACCTGATTGATGAACAATATTATGAACAGTCTATTTTCCTTGCCCTTATGTGGGCTCTGTACCGCGGATGTCATTGTGGCTTGTGCAGCCCTTTGAGACACTTGTGATTTAGGGCTATATAAATAAACATTGATTGATTGATCGATACAATTATTCGGGGGTCTCCGTTGTCGTATTTTACGCTTCATAATGCGTCATACATTTTTTTTTACTGGAGACAGGTCTGGACTATAGGCAGGCCAGTCTAGTACCCGCACTCTTTTACTACAAAGCCACGCTGTGCACAATGTGGCTTGGCATTGTCTTGCTGAAATAAGCAGGGGCGGTCATGAAAAAGACGTTGCTTGGATGGCAATATATCCAAAACCTGTATGTACCTTTCAGCATTAATGGTGCCTTCACCGATGTGTAAGTTACCCATGCCTTTGGGACTAATACAAGTATCTTGTCTTTGCAGTGTATTCAATTGAATATAGGTTGAAAAGGATTTGCAAATCATTGTATTCTGTTTTTATTTACCATTTACACAACGTGCCAACTTCACTGGTTTTAGGTTTTTGTCCAATGCTTTGTCCAAAATTTTTGTCCAAAATTTTTGTCCAAAATCTAGCTGAGACCGTTTAAAACCCTTGTGCAACCCTATGGCCCAAAACAGGCATTACATGTGTTCCGTATGTGATAGGATCGTTCAGTTTGAAGGTTAGCAGTCACAACTCCAGGGTTTCATAAATGCTTATTAGTGATTCCCAGATCCCAAAAAAAGTCTGCGGGCTATAGAGTGTTTTCTATTCGGGCTCCAGTACTATGGACTGCCCTCCCGGTAACAATTAGAGATGCTACCTCAGTAGAAGCATTTAAGTCACATCTTAAAACTCATTTGTATACTCTAGCCTTTAAATAGACCCCCCTTTTAGACCAGTTGATCTGCCGTTTCTTTTCTTTTCTCCTCTGCTCCCCTCTTCCTTGTGGAGGGGGGGGGAGGGGGGGGCACAGGTCCGGTGGCCATGGATGAAGTGCTGGCTGTCAAGAGTCGGGACCCGGGGTGGACCGCTCGCCTGTGCATTGGCTGGGAACATCACTGCGCTGCTGACCCGTCTCCGCTCGGGATGGTTTCCTGCTGGCCCCACTATGGACTGGACTCTTATTATTATGTTGGATCCACTATGGACTGGACTCTCACAATATTATGTCAGACCCACTCGACATCCATTGCATTCGGTCTCCCCTAGAGGGGGGGGTTACCCACATATGCGGTCCTCTCCAAGGTTTCTCATAGTCATTCACATCGACGTCCCACTGGGGTGAGTTTTTCCTTGCCCTTATGTGGGCTTTGTACCGAGGATGTCGTTGTGGCTTGTGCAGCCCTTTGAGACACTTGTGATTTAGGGCTATATAAATAAACATTGATTGATTGATTGATCATGGCTCAACGTGACCCTGATTGGTGCATAACAAGGAAGTGTTGTGTTGTTGTGCAGTGTTGTACCTTAAGTACCATGATTCAAAGTGGCCTTGTATATTGCTTTAAAAAAGCCCAAGATTTTATTATTTAAACTGTGTGAACTTTTTGTATCTAAATTCAATTTGACACGTAATACACAATAGCATAGAATAATCAATCAATCAATCAATCAATGTTTACTTATATAGCCCTAAATCACGAGTGTCTCAAAGGGCTGCACAAGCCACAACGACATCCTCAGATCCCACATCAGGGCAAGGAAAAACTCAACCCAATGGGACAATGAGAAACCTTGGAGGGTACCGCAGATGTGGGGGACTCCCCCCTGGGCGACCGGTGCAATGGACGTCGAGTGGATCTAGCATAATATAGTGAGAGTCCAGTCCATAGTGGATCTAACATAATATTGTGAGAATCCAGTCCATAGTGGATCTAACATAATAGTGTGAGGGTCCAGTCCATAGAGGATCTAACATAATAGTGTGAGGGTCCAGTCCATAGAGGATCTAACATAATAGTGTGAGGGTCCAGTCCATAGTGGGGCCAGCAGGAGACCACCCCGATCAGAGACAGGTCAGCAGCGCAGAGACGTCCCCAACCGATGCACAGACGAGCGGTTCACCCCGGGTCCCGACTTTGAACAGCCAGCGCTTCATCCTTGGCCACCGAACCTGTGCCCCCCCCCTCCACGAAGGAGAGGGGGTAGAGCAGAAAGGAAACGGCAGATCAACTGGTATAAAAGAGCGGTCTTTTTAAAGGCTACAGTATACAAATGAGTTTTAAGATGGGACTTAAATGCTTCTACTAATAGGATATGTTACTCAATTACACCCATTTAATCAATGAGTCGTTCCAGCCCTAGTATGTACAATTGCATTCTCAATAATTTCACATAAATGCCATGCAACTTTACTAAAGTGCGGAAAATATCGGCGACAGATATCCGCTAGGGTTGTTCGGTATACTGGTATTCGTATAGTACCGCGATACTAATGAATCATATTTGGTACTATACCGCCTCTGAAAAGTACCGGTCACCCACCGCCCCCGTCGTCGTCACGTCTTGTCATTGCTGGTTTACGAGCAGACGAGCATGTTCGGTAGTGCACAATCACAGAGTACTTACAAGCAGACACAGTGTGTAGACAGAAAAAGGAGAACAGATGCAAAAAACTAACGATAAAGGTTAAGTTATAACACTGAAATGTCCACCGGAAGAGGTGCTTTAAGACATGGCGAGCTAGCTAGAAGCTATAGTCGAGCCGCAGTTGGCAGTGTTTTAGCTACTTCTAAATCACTAATCCTCGCCTCCATGGCGACAAATAAAGTACGTTTCTTACAAGTATCATCCCTGCAGGACCAGGAATAGCTAAACAAGCTTCACTACACACCGTAGCTCACCGGCATCAAAATGTAAACAAACGCCATTGTTGGATCTACACCTGACATCCACTGTAATGATACCAAGTACAGGAGCGTATCTAGTCGATACTACTATGATTACGTCGATATTGTTTGGCATCACAACATCTTTGTTTAAAAAAAAAGATGTATATTATGTTTATAAACTCAGGAAATATGTCCCTGGACACATGAGGTCTTTGAATATGACCAATGTATGATCCTGTAACTACTTGGTATCGGATTGATACCCACATTTGTGGTATCATCCAAAACTAATGTAAAGTATCCAAACAACAGAAGATTAAATGTTTATTACATTTTAACAGAAGTGTAGATAGAACATGTTAAAAGAGAAAGTAAGCAGATATTAACAGTAAATGAACAAGTAGATTAATAATTATTTTTCTACCACTTGTCCTTTATAATTTTGACAAAATAATAGAATGGAAAATGACACAATATGTTACTGCATACATCAGCAGACAAATTAGGAGCTTTTGTTTGCTTATTTACAAATAAAAGAAAAGTTGTCTTGTATGTTCACTATTTTATTTAAGGACAAACTTGCAATAAGAAACATATGTTTAATGTACCCTAAGATTTTTTGTTAAAATAAAGCCATTAATGCCATTTTTTGTCAAAATGTACAGAAAAGTATCGAAATAATTTTGGTACCGGTACCAAAATATTGGTATCGGGACAACACTAATACCCGCAAATTAGTGGACAAAAAAAAAATCTAGATTTTAGCCCACATTTCAACATAACATTAGCACAAACTATATATTTCCCTGCTTCCTTGCTGCATCAATTCCTGTGGCTTGTTCGGTAATGCTCGCTGATCCTGCGAGTGGAGCGATCCACTTCCTCGCCTTTGTTTAATGTGACAGCGCCACGACTTGATCTTTGTTTGATCAAAGAAAAAAAAAAGGTCTGCGTGAGCTGCGCGTTCAGTTGCATTTACCTTGTCATTTCCCAAATGCTCCACGTGCAAACAGAAAAATCGTCAGGGTTAATCCTGTAACTTCTTCCTGGCAATATTCCTTCTCCATTGATTGTTTTCACTGTCTCTCCTCTTCTTTCTCTCTTTTCTTCCCTCTTTTGCTCTCGTGATGCAGTTGATAAAGTTACGCGAAGAGGTAAGTGCTTCTCTGCTTTAACTATTTTTACATTGCTTTCCACGCTGGAAATTCCCATTTGCCCTCCTTGTGTCGTTTGCAGAAAACTAACATCAGCTCATTTGGACCACCCCACCCTTTTTTTTAGCACTTAAAGGCCAAGTGAAAGATAATGAATCCACTAAAAGCCACTTTCTCTAGTTGCCGCCTTTCTCTTGAATATAAGACAGTGAAGATGAGCTATTACCGTATGTCTGATAGGTATTGATTGGGTCCAGTGCAGTCCAGAACCAGAATCGACTGACTTTTTATCAAATGAGTGTTGTTTGTGTTGTTTGTTGACCGTCTTCACTCATCATTGTTCAAAACAACAAGGCTTGGCCTTCTTTGGCCATTCAAAAAAGCTAATTTGTACCGTTTTGTTTTGAGCACATGGTATGGATACTTTCACTCAGTGGTTCGATTCCCAATGAAATCAAGACAGGATGTTGAATGAAAACAAATGTGGAAAAACTTTGCATCAAACTTTGGCCGTTTGGTGACTTCACAAGGCTTATTTCAACAAGCGTCAAAGGGTTAATTCCTGGTTTGTGTTGTGCTTTTTCTGTTTCAATTTCTGTAAAGATAACTTGTATATAGTGTCCTCATCCAAGGGAGTGTCAAAGAATTAACGCGACCCATGTAGCTTTTTCTTCGGCTTTGTTTACCCTGCACCAGCCTGAACAAGGGCTGTTCAAAGAAAACTATATCAATCAATCAATCAATCAATCAATTCCCTTATTGTCATTGTCATAATAACACTTAAGTCATACATGAACAACAAGATTTTGTTTGAGCTTTGTCCAGCGGCATAGAAACTGCATTGATGTGCAGGTTGACAATAGTTTACATTTGAGGATTTTAGCGTTGTCAGGAAGATCGATAAGAGGGACGTGGGGGTGGGAACAGTCAGATGTCTGATGGGTGTTACGTTGATGTTACAGCAATGCAATGTCCAGAGCACAATTATTGAGGTGGTGAAGAGTGAGGTAATAAGATGGTCCGGGGCAGCAAAGGATCAGGCTGTTCATTTAGCAGTCTCACAGCCTGGGGATACAGACTGTGACACATTCTGGTGGTCCTGGCGCGAATCGATCTATACCTCCTTCCAGAGGGTAGCAGGTTGAAGAGGCCATGTGCTGGGTGGTATCTGTCCTTCAGGATGTTGTGTACTCGCTTTAGGCAGCGAGTTGTGTACATGGCACTCATCTCTGGGAGTATTGTCTTTGTAATTTTCCCCGCCGCTTTAACCACTTGCTGGAGGGCCTGTTGGTTCGCTTTAGTGCAGCTAGCAAACCACACTAAAAATCCGTAAGTGAGGACACTGCTATATCGAAAATTACGTGAATCAAACCAATCAAAGATGTGTTTTTCCATTATACTAAGGGCCTGATCTACTAAAATCCAAATACCACGCGCTAAACTGCCTGTGCAATCTATAAAATAGATTTTGCTATTAGTGGGCGTTTGCAATTGAAAAGAGGTGCAGACTGCCTTATTTAAAGGGGAACATTATCACAATTTCAGAATTGTTAAAACCATTAAAAATCAGTTCCCAGTGGCTTATTATATTTTTCGAAGTTTTTTTCAAAATTTTACCCATCACGCAATATCCCTAAAAAAAGCTTCAAAGTGCCTGATTTTAACCACCCGTCCATTTTCCTGTGACGTCACATAGTGAAGCCAACACAAACAAACATGGTGGAAAGAACAGCAAGCTATAGCGACATTAGCTCGGATTCAGACTCGGATTTCAGCGGCTTAAGCGATTCAACAGGTTACGAATGTATTGAAACGGATGGTTGTAGTGTGGAGGCAGGTAGCGAAAACGAAATTGAAGAAGAAACTCAAGCTATTGAGCCATATCGGTTTGAACCGTATGCAAGCGAAACCGACGAAAACGACACGACAGCCAGCGACACAGGAGAAAGCGAGGACGAATTCGGCGATCGCCTTCTAACCAACGATTGGTATGTGTTTGTTTGGCATTAAAGGAAACTAACAACTATGAACTAGGTTTACAGCATATGAAATACATTTGGCAACAACATGCACTTTGAGAGTGCAGACAGCCCAATTTTCATCAATTAATATATTCTGTAGACTTACCCTTATCCGCGCTCTTTTCCTGAAAGCTGATCTGTCTAGTTTTGGAGTTGATGTCAGCAGGCCAGGGAAGCTAGGGTCGATAGGGGGTTTAGCTCGCTCCTCTGCGGGAACAAACTGCCGCCATTGCCTGCCGTGCTACCGAGGACCTTTGTCCCTGAATGGCTCACACACTCCTGCAGATTCAATGGGGGTCTGGCGGCAGATTTCTTTGACTTTATCGTTGGAAATGCATCTGCTTTGAGTGTCGCAGGATATCCACACATTCTTGCCATCTCTGTCGTAGCATAGCTTTCGTCGGTAAAGTGTGCGGAACAAACGTCCAATTTCTTGCCACTTTCGCATCTTTGGGCCACTGGTGCAACTTGAATCCGTCCCTGTTCGTGTTGTTACACCCTCCGACAACACACCGACGAGGCATGATGTCTCCAAGGTACGGAAAACAGTCGAAAAAACGGAAAATAACAGAGCTAATTTGACTCGGTGTTTGAGAAAATGGCGGATTGCTTCCCGATGTGACGCCACGTTGTGACGTCATCGCTCCGAGAGCGAATATTAGAAAGGCGTTTAATTCGCCAAAGTTCACCCATTTAGAGTTCGGAAATCGGTTAAAAAAATATATGGTCTTTTTTCTGCAACATCAAGGTATATATTGACGCTTACATAGGTCTGGTGATAATGTTCCCCTTTAAATGAGTATGTCATGTGTACTATATGGGGCATCACCATGGAGACACTCATTTACTGCACATTCATGTTTTAATGCGCCAAGCTTTGGCCTTTTGCTATGTTTTTAAACATGCAGGAGACATCTACCACTTTTTTATGGGTATTTTAGAAGCAGTCATGAAAATATTTTAATAATATACAGTACAGGCCAAACGTTTGGACGGACACACCTTCTCATTCACAACACAACTGATTGTCCCAACCCTATTGATAAAGCAAGAAATTCCACTAATCAACCCTGTGAAGTGAAAACCATTTCAGGTGACTACCTCTTGAAGCTCATCGAAAGAATGCCAAGAGTGTGCAATTCAGTAGTCAGAGTAAAGGGTGGGTATTTTGAAGAAACTAGAGTATAAAACATGTTTCAGTTATTTCACCTTTTTTTTGTTAAGTACATAACTCCACATGTGTTCATTCATAGTTTTGATGCCTTCAGTGACAATCTACAATGTCATGAATATAAAGAAAATGCATTGAATGAGGTGTGTCCAAACTTTTGGCCTTTACTGTATATTCTATGTGAAAAAAAACAAACCTCATTAAAAAATACTAAAGGACACTAAAACGCATCTTTTTTTTTTTAAATCAGCCCCCTAAGTCCTCTAGCAGCTATAAAATTATAAAATTATGTTGCTGAATAGATGATACAGTATGTCTAATATTTGTATTTCTGTCCGCCCAAAATGTTGACACACACACGTACTGTAGACGGAGGATTCTCGTCTGTCCATCGTCTGTGTGGAACTATCAGTTTGCACGTCTTTCCCTCACATGCTAATTAAATCACACAATAGTGCTCTCAAAACGATGATGAGTGTTGACAAATCATATTACGTGTGCTAAATAAGTATATTTGCTTCTTCTCCTCCCAGTATTGTGGGCGTTTTTATGATCAGCATAATGAGATTGCAAAATGGACGGCATGCCTTATTCTGCTCACTTAACAGACGCAATCCACTCAGCACACGTTTAGTAGATCAGCTTTGCGTGTGCTATCAAATTTGCATGTGTTTTAGTCCACGCAAACCTGTAGTAAATCAGGTCCTAAATGTTTCTTTTGTTTTTTTTTAGATAGATTTGTCGTGAAAGTGTTTTGTTTGGAATTAAAGGGGAACTGCACTTTTTTCAGAATTTTGCCAATCATTGACAATCCTTATGTAAAACAAGAACTTGTATGTTTTTTTTTTTTATGCATTCTAACTCGTAAATTAACGCTAGCAAAAGTTGGCTAACAATGGAGGGTAATGGTATTCGCTGTATTCTGCCTATAATGAGCCCCCCCAAAAACCTGTCCAAAAACCACCATTATCGTTTTATATACACACATTAAAGTAGTAACAGGCACATTCATAATAACATGTCATATTTACATATTCTGCTCTGTTTAAACATGCTGCAGCATACTAATTTCACAGACGCATCACGTTTGCTTTTCCCTTCAACAACAACTACCATAAATTCCGGACTAAAAGCTGCTACTTTTTTCCTACACTTTAAACCCTGCGGCTTATAAGACGAAAGGCTAATTTACGGATTTTTCTTTGCTGACGGATATAATACAAATAATTTTATTAAAAAAACAAGCAAAAGCAAAAAAAAAAGTTTACTAACTTCTCAATTTATGCTAACAACTTTCCAATGTACAAGTGAGATGCATGATTTATAATCGAGAATTCATTTTTACAGCAGCAGCTCAGTATGTCACTAGTTGGGTAAGCTTTTTAGCTCTCTGTGATCACGGCGCCGCTAAAAATAGTCTGTCTGCGTTAGCGCTTATAATAACAGTATTGTTAATACTTGGTTGATATTCAGGTCACGAGATGTAAATGGAGTATTTTTGGCAATTTTTAGATGTTTTTATATGAAAGCTTTATGGGTGCAATAGAGGACACCCATAACCTGCATTATTAGCCTACTCGTACTTGCTGTATATTACAAATTAGAATGTATAAAAAAGAAAGACATGTGTGTTCTTGTCTCTCATAGGGATTGTGAATAATAGGAAAAATTCCCCAAAAAAGTGCAGTTCCCTTTTAACGGTGCTTAACTTCTTTTTACACGCGTTTTACATGTAAGAATGTTATTGGGAGAAGCGTAGGGAGTTGGTTTGTTTGTCAACGTTTAAATAATGAAATACACACCTTTTGTTGTTTGCAATAAGAATGAGTGTTTAATGGTTTTTATGTCTTACTTTTAGCAGTGGCTAACTTTTTTCACAATTTTTAAAAAGTTAGACGTGTGCAAAGTCGGGAGTGTTTTGTTATTTTATGTTTTAAGAATGAGATGCACACATTTTGCCTTTGTCATCCGTCTTGAAAGTCTGCGTTTTATTGTTTTCACTTCTTTTTACACTCGTGCTACGATTAAAAACAGCTTGACATCTGAAAGGTCGGTGTGTTTTGCTGTTCTTTAAGTTGAAAGAATGCGTCATCGGTCTTGACAGTCTACGTTTTATAGTTTATACCGCTCAGTCTTTGCTGTAGTTAACTTCTATTTACACTTGTGTTACAATTTTAGAAGGTAAGGTGCCTTGAGAAGTTGGAGTTGCAATAACGTGATTTGGCATCGCACCTTTGTCATTCATCTTGAAAGTCAGCATTCTATTGTTTATAGCTCTCAGTGGTTAACTTCTTTTTACACTTGCATGACAGGTCAGAATGTGAAAATGTTGGTGCCAGCAGCGGCTTATTACTACAAGTTGTTTTGAAATTTCACTTTACAAGTAAACATGTCCAAATATGGGCTTTTTTTGGTCTTTTTTGGGCGTTTTTGGTCAATTTCGCCCACCTCATTACACCTCCAGTGCTGCGAGGTTTGCGCTTGCAGGTGTTAAATGTTCCTCCGAGTGAGACAGGCTGCCTTCCCCCTGCATCTGTGGAGTTGTGCTTCTTTTCAAAGCTATTCATAATTTAGAGCAGCCAACCCAACAGGCCCAGATGCCGTGTTATGTCCCCCCCACCCCTCTTTATTTAGTTGTACTTTACTTCCCCTGTTTTCCTCCCACACTTTTTGTTCATTTCCTTCTCGCCTTAGGGGTCAGGAGACATCTTGCGTTACCTCACCTGTCTACTCCCCCTTTTGAATGGCTCCATTCACGTAATGGGGCTTGATTCGGTGCCCCTTTCTGCCTTATTCCGCAGCAATCTTGCAGCCTCCCTTTTTTCTTCTTACTGTATTTGAATCAAAGGCTGGCACAGCTTATACACACTTAAGCCCTTTGCTTTAAAAAAGGAAAAAAAAAAAACTATACTTTTTTTTTCTCCTCTCTCTTCAGCTGCAAAACATGTTTAAATATTTAGCAGCCATATTCACAGCTGTTTGACACTTGTAATTCCTCGTCTTACAAGTCCCAAACAAACGGCACAGAAGATCACACAGTCAGTGTGAATCACAGCTGCCATCATTATTCACTTTGACTCCCCCCCTTATTGAAATAATAAGGAAATGATCTGAACTTTGGAAAATGGTGATAGTAAGCGCCGGTGTTTGATATCGGCAAGAGGAGGCAGGAGAGCGAAAAAGGAAGAAAGACGGGAGAGATTTTCCTTTTGAGCTGCAGCTGCATTGTTCTGGGGCTCCCTGTTAATAACTTACAACTGAGGAGGAGTGCTCCTCCACACTAAAACAGAGCACAACAACAACAACAAAAAAAAAGGAAAAACGCCGCTCCTGTGAAGAATCTTTGTTGGAAAATGTAGGTGTCACATTAAAGGCGTAAAGAGGTGCAGTTGCATGATATTTATCTTATAAGATATCTAAACGCCTGCTCTAGTCCTTGCTTGTTTGTGTTACAACCACAGGGGTCGGCCTTGAGATTGGACCTTGTAGCACAGCAAAAACTGGCAGACACTCTAAAATGCTGACAAAGATGCCCTAGCGCATGACAACATAGAATCTTAACACCTATTCAGCCGTTCTTTGTTTGTCCTGCAAAATAACATTTAATAAGTGTGAGGAGTATTAATATCATTCTGTTATAGAGAGTGCACATCAGCTCTTAAACACAGTCATCCCTCATTTAGCGCCGTTAAATGGTTCCTGACCCGACCACTAAGTGAATTTACACGAAATAGGAATGATTTATATATATATATATATATATATATATATATAGTACAGGCCAAAAGTTTGGACACATCTTCTCATTTCAATGTGTTTTCTTTATTTTCATGACTATTTTTGTTTTTTATTTTTATTTTTTTATTTTATTTTTTTATTAAATCAACATAGAAAAAAACACACGATACACTTTCAACTAGTGCATCAACCCAAAAAAACCCTCCCTCCCCCATTCGCACTCATACACACCCACTCACACAAAAGGGGTTGTTTCTTTCTGCTACCAATATTCTGGTTCCCACAACATGGACAACACTTCTGCAAGGGACACAGTCCCTGAAGCACACTTAATTGTTTGTGCTGCTGGTCCACTAACATTTTCATTTAATTACTATTTTTTCTTTTTTTTTTATGTAATTATTTTTATATTGTTTTACTTTCCTTTTTATCCAAGAAAATATTTATTTATCTTATCTAAAAAAAAAAAAAAAGGACCTTATCTTCACCAGACCTGGTTGTAAATGAAATTAGCTTCGTTTAAAGTTAAAAAAACAAAAAAAAAACAGGTCCAGTCCAGATAATGTCCAAGTCGGGTTCAGCAACACACACCTTCATTCATGTACACTGAAAAAAAAAAAAAAAAAAAAAAAAAAAAGAAACATTTTGGAACACAACAGATTGCATATAATCTATAAACAAAATTACATTTTCAAAACAAAACAAAAAAATGTATGTACAGTCCAGATTATGTTCAGGTCACTAAAAATTAGGGAATACAAAAACAGATAGCATATAATCTATAAACATAATTACACTTTCAACATAAGCCTTTGAGGACTTCCCATCTTTTTTAAATGTTTTTTGGCATCATTATCATTTTCAACCATGTAACTTTCTAAAGTTAAAAAATACTGAATAAATATTTTAAAGAAAGTAATACTAAGTGAATATCTTATTTTCATGACTATTTACATTGTAGATTGTCACTGAAGGCATCAAAACTATGACTGAACACATGTGGAGTTATGTACTTAACAAAAAAAAAAGGTGAAATAACTGAAAACATGTTTTATATTCTGGTTTCTTCAAAATAGCCACCCTTTGCTCTGATTACTGCTTTGCACACTCTTGGCATTCTCTCGATGAGCTTTAAGAGGTAGTCACCTGAAGTGGTTTTCACTTCACAGGTGTCATAGTTTTGATGCCTTCAGTGACAATCTACAATGTAAATAGTCATGAAAATAAAGAAAACGCATTGAAATGAGAAGGTGTGTACTGTATTTTTTAAATTGTTTTCACAGTTTGAGCTTAAAAAACACTTTACAAACTTTTAGATACTTTTTTTTAACATTCGTGCACGCTAAACATGAAATACCAACATATTAGTCACCCTACCCAATATAATACACAATATAATAGAAAATATGAAATATTCTGAACTGTAATACATATAAAACATAAATAAGACATACAGTGCAGTGATATGTACTCACACACACACACACACACACACACACACACACACACACACACACACACACACGCACACGCACACGCACACACACACACACACACACACACACACACACGCAGTTCTTAAACATAACCACTAACCTTTGAAAATACTGCAACTTTTTCAGTGATGATGATCTGCTGTGCACCGTAGTTCTTTTATTTTTATTTTATTTAGACATTTTTAATGTTTTTGAAAATGCTGACTTTCTAGCAGGCAATTAAAAAGAAGTTAAAAACTGTTAGGTTTTTTTGCCCCTTCTACATTTTACATAATTTTTTATCGTAAATGATGCTTCACGGTGGCAGAGGGGTTAGTGCATCTGCCTTGCACTAACCTCACAATACGAAGGTCCTGAGTAGTCTTGGGTTCAATCCCGGGCTCGGGATCTTTCTGTGTGGAGTTTGCATGTTCTCCCCGTGAATGCGTGGGTTCCCTCCGGGTACTCCGGCTTCCTCCCACCTCCAAAGACATGCACCTGGGGTTAAGTTGATTGGCAACACTAAATTGGCCCTAGTGTGTGGATGTGAGTGTGAATGTTGTCTGTCTATCTGTGTTGGCCCTGCGATGAGGTGGCGACTTGTCCAGGGTGTACCCCGCCTTCCGCCCGATTGTAGCTGAGATAGGCTCCAGCGCCCCCCGCGACCCCAAAGGGAATAAGCGGTAGAAAATGGATGGATGGGATGGATGTTATATCAAAGCTTCATGGTGTCATGTGTAAAAAAAAAAGTTGACCACTGCAAAAATGTAAAAACAACAAAACAATCTACTTCAAAGTTCTTCTTTTCCCATGTTGAAGAGACACAAATCCAAAGAAAAAGCACAAAGTACAAGTTTGTTCTTTAATGTTAGTTTTTTTTTTTTTTTTTTTTTTTACAATAAAAGCCTATTTTACCGTAAAAATTAGATGTAATTTTAACGTGACTGTATTGCCATTGTTGAGGATGTTCAAGGGTAACATACATGATGTACAGTAGCATGGACTTATACCACAGACAATACCACAGCCATAAGTGTATTTGGATTGCACACGCTCCTTTTCATGGATGTCCGTGACTCCATCCTGTGTTTCTGGAAGGACTGTGTCATTATTAGGACCATCACAGCGTGTCATTATTGCATTCTTAGCGGCTGAACTCTCACCCTTCCCCTCCGGTTCTTTCACAGACTAACTCGGGGCGCTATTATTCTAATGATGGCGCACACAGAACACCACTATACCTACCTCTCCGCAACACACCCACCCACTCCCCCCCCTGGCCCTAAAAAGAAGACGAAGGAGAGAAGCGAGAGAGAGAGAGATTCAGGGGGGAGAAAAGCTTTGAAGTGGCTTCCCATCGCAGCGAGTCTGCCGGCCGTCTCTCTCCCCGAGACGTGTCACCTTTGCCTAGCGGGAATAGAAAAATCACGTTTCGAATGGTAATGATAACATACTAATCACTTGGGCTCTTTTGAAGAAGCCAGGATGGGGGGGGTCGAGCTGCCCTGTCAGAATCTCGGCTGCCGCCGAGCTCGCGTGCACTGCAGCCACGGTCGAGGTGTGTTGGCTTAAACATCGCACGTCAATACGTCCCCCTGCGCCTCGCTGCATCCGAAGGGGCTCATTATAGCCCAAAGTCAGGGCTGTCGCCAACCCTCGCTGGTGCCACTACCACTTCTGAACCCTGCAGCTCCTCCACTACCTCTTACTTCCTCACGTTCTTACCCAAAACACCTCCCTTCTAGCCTCTTTTACGCAGTAAATTGCTCTTTTAGACCTGTAACAGTAGGTCTTCCTTCCAGAAACGCTAGTGAAGTTTTTACACAGCAAAACAGCATCTCATAATCATAGAATTTATGCATTACGACTAGGGATGTGTGCCGAGTACCGGTATTTTTTGCAACGGTTCCTATTTGGGTTGGTCCAGAAAGACCCTGAAGATTCTGGACAAATTATATGGCTATCAGCAATGTTCCCTCCAATTTGTCATGTGTGTGAGCAGGGACGTGCACATGATTATAGAGGGGCAGGGGCTCAAAGTCAGAAAAGGGCAGGAAATTTGTTTTGGTCCTTTACACAATATGGAAATTAATGTAAAATTAAATTTGCTAATAGGAAGCTAACTATACAACTATACTATACTGCAATATTTGATAAGACCTCTTCTCCTACATCACTTGTAGCTCCTTCAACTTCCCCCTCATCTATGGCTTCCTCTGCAGTAGTATCATCTGCCTCCCTTCCTGTGGATTCTTCCTCCCCAACATTTACCGGGATTTCTATGGCTTCTCTGTGTCAGGAGTTGCATCTAAAGCCTCTTTTCTCTCAGGTGTTGCTTCTACACTCTCCTCCTCTCTCTCAGGTGTGATAGTTTCTGAGGTCTGTGGTCTTTCTTGAATTCTGGTGCTAGTACTTGGTTTTAGCCATACATTAAGAGGTCTGCTACCCTTAGCTCAGGGGTCGGCAACCCGCGGCTCCGGAGCCGCATGCGGCTCTTTGATCACTCTGATGTGGCTCAGCAGCTTACTTGCCGAACCCCCCAATTTTCCCGTGAGACTTCCGGATTTCAGTGCATCTCGCAGAAAACTGGATCAATATTCACCGATTTTCACCCTTACAGCTATAATAAGGGCGTGCCATGATGTTACAACATTGGGCGCCCTCTACAATCTGTATTAACAGCGTGCCAGCCCAACACTTGTTATACAATATACATCTTCAGCTTGCACACGTACGTGACAGCAAGGCATACTTGGTCAACAGCCACACAGGTTACACTGACGGTGACCATATAAAACAACTTTAACACTCTTACTAATAATGCGCCACACTTTGAACCAAAACCAAACAAGAATGACAAACACATTTCGGGAGAACATCTGCACCTTAACACAACATAAACACAACAGAACAAACACCCAGAATCCCATGTAGCCCTGACTTTTCCGGGCTACATTATACACCCCTGCTACCACCAAACCCCGCCCCTGCCCCAAGCCTGCTCCCTCACACATCAACCACCCCCCCCCCCCCCTCTCTCTGTGCGACGGTTGAGGTGGGCGTTTTTTTTTTTTTAGCGGGGGTGTATAATGTATCCCGGAAGAGTTAGGGCTGCATGGGATTCTGGGTATTTGTCCTGTTGTGTTTATGTTGTGTTACGGTGCAGATGTTCTCCCGAAATGTGTTTGTCATTCTTGTTTGGTGTGGGTTCACAGTGTGGCGCATTATTAGTAAGAGTGTTAAAGTTTTTTTTATACCGCCACCGTGAGTGTAACCTGTGTGGTTGTTGAGGAAGTATGCCTTGCTGTCACCTACGTGAGCAAGCGGAAGCCCCATACAACATGTAACTGATCAGGCACGCTGGTTGTAGTGGGCGCTATATGCTGTACCATCACGGCACGCATGACGCTGACAAGCGCTATTCATTTAAAACCCGCGTGCCGCACCAGTTTAAAAATTCCATATAAAGGTGTGGGCAGCGTGTCTGAGACCCCTGGTTTATACATAGCACAAAGCAAAAAAAAAACTTTGTATGAAGCGTTATTTCAATTAAAATTTCAAAAATGTTTGCGGCTCCCATTGTTTTCTATAATTTGTGAAACTGGTCAAAATGGCTCTTTGACTTGTAAAGGTTGCCGACCCCTGTCTTAGCTGCTTCCTGGCGCTCCTTCTCCTTCCTTTTCTATATCCTTTCTTTTTTTGGCATGGTGCTGCAGGCATAATCAACATGAATCAAGTTTAAATACAGATGGTAATGTTCCTAACAGATAGCCTACAACTTATATCCCCAGAATGCTGAAATTATTATTATTAATAATAATAATAATAATAATAATTATTATTATTATCATGATTCTTCTTCTTATTATTGTTATTATTATCATTATTATCATTATTATTATTATTATTTTGTTAACCCACACAGTAATAGCAAAGTCACAATATACTTTATATCTAAACCTCTACTGTGAGAGAAATGTGATCCGCCGTAAACACAGTGCATTTTATTTTGAAAATTAACCCGGTGTTTTATTTTGTATTTTGTAGACTACTTCCTGTCCCGCACGATCCGCTCTGCTCTGTGCGGAATTGATGTGCCGTGCTCAATTGATGCGCCGTGCTCCGACGTCCGGCAAAAACAGAAGCTGACACATTGAATAATAGAATAATACAGCGTTTTTCTGAAATATTACCCATATTAGATGCTGAATAAGTGGACGGCGACTAGACCATAATTCACAGGTTCAAGTTGCTCCACTGTCACGTCTCCTCAGGGCCGCAGTTGGCTCTCTCTCCTCTCACTTACTCACTCACTCGCCCTCTCTCTCTCTCTCTGGCGGAAGCGGCAGGCTCAAACAACCCGGTATTACAAGAAAACGTGGAGTTTTTTTTTTTTTTTTTTTACACATCCCTGACAGGAATTTATTAATGTTGTTTAAAGAAAAAAAAAACAACACACAGGCAGAGGGCACCCATAGGGCCCTATGTGTGCACATGCCTGTGTGTGAGCAAATGCAAAAACTCCCTGAGCATTCAGTGGAGCACATGTGAGCAACATCAGACGTGCACACTGTGGCCATACCAACATCACACCTGTCCCAAACCTGACTTAATAACAAGTTAAATGTATTATTTCATTAGGCAGTAATTTTCTTGATATTATTTTATAATATACAGTACAGCCCGAAACATTTGGACACACCTTCTCATTTCAATGTGTTTTCAGCAGGGGCGTCACTAGCTTTTAAGGACAGGGGGGGCTTAGCCCCCAGGAGATGCACAGGACGCGAGCGAACGTAGCGCACGAGCACAAAACTTCACAAACGGCTAACAAAGACTTAGAAATTATTCATTGTTATTATTGTTATTTAAAAAATGCACGGGACGAAATGAAATGCTCCCCGGGATGATGGCTTTTAACCATTTTTTTCTTTTTCTTTTAATGTATTTATTAATTTGACATTTTATATTAAATGTCTTGGTTTTTCCCTCCTCTGAAAATCCTATGAAATGTTTACCAAGCCATTCTATAACAATACAACAGCTATTAATGTACCAATACAATAAAACAAATATATTTAATGTTTTTTTCATTGTTTTAACATTAAACTAATGTATATTACTTTATATAGATTCTACAAGAGTGATGTGGGCATTTTCTATATGAACAAGTCCAAGGACCGCAGGCAAGGTTGCAGAGAAAATGCGGACTGGATTTTGAGTGATTTGGGCATTTTCTATATGAACCAGTGGAATGGATTGGATACCAACACACTAAAGGGGCTCTCTACCTTAAAGTACCAATGATTGTCACACACACACACTAGGTGTGGTGAAATTTGTCCTCTGCATTTGACCCATCCCCTTGTTCACCCCCTGGGAGGTGAGAGGAGCAGTGGGCAGCAGCGGTGCCACGCCCGGGAATCATTTTTGGTGATTTACGCTATGAAGTGAGGGGAAACTGAGTGAATAATGACAGTTTATATGATTATTTATTTAAACTCATATTCGGGCCACTTTATAATGAATATGTCGGCATGTATTTGTAAAAAAAATAAAATAAATATATATATATATATATATATATATATATATAGGGGCTTCACGGTGGCAGAGGGGTTAGTGCATCTGCCTCACAATACGAAGGTCCTGAGTAGTCTTGGGTTCAACCCCGGGCTCGGGATCTTTCTGTGTGGAGTTTGCATGTCCTCCCCGTGACTGCGTGGGTTCCCTCCGGGTACTCCGGCTTCCTCCCACTTCCAAAGACATGCACCTGGGGATAAGTTGATTGGCAACACTAAATTGGCCCTAGTGTGTGAATGTGAGTGTGAATGTTGTCTGTCTATCTGTGTTGGCCCTGCGATGAGGTGGCGACTTGTCCAGGGTGTACCCCGCCTTCCGCCCGATTGTAGCTGAGATAGGCTCCAGCGCCCCCCGCGACCCCAAAAAGGGAATAAGCGGTAGAAAATGGATGGATGGATATATATATATATATATATATATATATATATATATATATATATATATATATACACACACATATATATGTATATGTATATATATATATATATATATATATATATATATATATATATATATATATATATATATATATATACACACACACACATATATATGTATATATACATATATATATATATATATATATATATATATATATATATATATATATATATATATATATATATATATATATATAAAAACACCAAATTATTTAG
Organism: Nerophis lumbriciformis; assembly: GCF_033978685.3. Lineage (NCBI taxonomy): Eukaryota > Metazoa > Chordata > Actinopteri > Syngnathiformes > Syngnathidae > Nerophis > Nerophis lumbriciformis. Next base: position 39,086,961 of record NC_084558.2, on the reverse strand, counting down.
GGGGGCTTAAGAATATTTTAGGGGGGCTTGAGCCCCCCTAAAATAGGCCTAACAACGCCACTGGTTTTCAGGACAATTTACATTGTAGATTGTTACTGAAGGGATCAAAACTATGACACCTGTGAAGGGAAAACCATTTCAGGTGACTACCTCTTGAAGGTCATCGAGAGAATAGCAAGAATGTGGCTATTTTGAAGAAACTAGAATATAAAACATGTTTTCAGTGTCACGACCAGAACAGGACTCTGAACACAGATGCAGGATTTTCAGAAACAGATATTGATTCTGAACAGGGAAGGGGTCCAAAACGGGAGAAACAAACAGGATATCAATCCAGATCTAACCTGACCACTAAACTTACTAAAAATATCAATAACTCAAAACGCTCCGTCTACAGAGGGAAAAAGGGGCTATGAACAAAAACTACTAAGAAGAACAAAAAGCGCTCCAACGGCATACTTGCCAAACCTCCCGATTTTTCCGGGAGACTTCCGAATTTCAGTGCCCCTCCCGAAAATCTCCCGGAGCAACCATTCTCCCGAATTTCTGCCGAATTTCACCCGGACAACAATATTGACGGGGTGCCGTGATGGCACTGCCTTTAGCGTCCTCTACAACATGTCGTCGCGTCCGCTTTTTCTCCATACATAAAGCGTGCCAGCCCAGTCACACGTTGTATGCGGCTTCTACAGACACACGTTAGTGTCTGCAAGGCATACTTGATCAACAGCCATACGGGTCACACTGAGGGTGGCCGTATAAACAACTTAGACAAACTTAGACAAACTTTAATGATCCACAAGGGAAATTGTTCAAAACTTTAACACTGTTACAAATATGCGCCACACTGTGAACCCACACCAAACAAGAATGACAAACACATTTTGGGAGAACATCCGCACCGTAACACAACATAAACACAACAGAACAAATACCCAGAATCCCTTGCAGCCCTAACTCTTCCGGGCTACAATATACACCCCCGCTACCACCTCAACCCCGCCCGGAATCTCCCGAATTCGGAGGTCTCAAGGTTGGCAAGTATGTCCAACAGAGGTAATGCTAGGAAGCTAATCTTACCTGAAAAAACTTACAAACCAAAATACTCCCGTGGATCCAAAAAGGTACACAAAACGTGGCTATGGCTGTGGACAATACTATGGCAAAGGAACGCTGGAGGTACGCACAAGAAGATACGAAAACACTCTGGCACAGGACAGAAGGAGGACGAGGCATTTATACACATGAGGGAGGGTGACACAGGTGGGCACAATCAGGCAATCAGGAAAGACATCAGACCATTGATACAGGAGGAAGGGCAAGTGATCTGAAACGAGAGGGAGAGTTAGTATTTCAAAATAAAACAGGAAATGACAAGACAACCTGAAACTAGACAAAAACCAGACAAGACTTCACCCAGGTGTGACATTCAGTTATTTCAACTTTTTTTTTGAAGTGCATAACTCCATGTGTTCATTCATAGTTTTCTATGAAATCTACAATGTAAATAGTCATGAAAATAAAGAAAACCCATTGAATGAGAAGGTGTGTCCAAACTTTTGGCCTGTACTGTACTGTATGAAAATTAAAAAAAAAAAAAATGTTGTTTTTCATGAGCTGCGTACTAGTATTGTATGTTTGGGTGGGGGTCCTTCTTTGGAGGAGTATATTTACAGCTAGGATTCACGAAGTCAAGTATTTCATATATATATATATATATATATATATATATATATATATATATATATATATATATATATATATATATATATATATATATGAAATACTTGACTTAGTATTTCTTATATATATATATATATATATATATATATATATATATGTATAAGAAATACTAAGTCAAGTATTTCATATATATATATATATATATATATATATATAAATAAAAGAAATACTTGAATTTCAGTGTTCATTTATTTACACATATACACACACATAACACTCATCTACTCATTGTTGAGTTAAGGGTTGAATTGTCCATCCTTGTTCTATTTGTCACTATTTTTCTAACCATGCTGAACGCCCTCTCTGATGAAGCATTGATGTGTGGCACGCACAAAAGTGCTTTCATCAAATGCACTAGATGGCAGTATTGTCCTGTTTAAGAGTGTCACAACATGGCTGTTTACGGCAGACGAACTGCTTTACAGTAGACAAAAACGTGACTGCTGTTGTTGTGTGTTGTTATCGCGCTGGGAGGACGTTAATGAAACTGCCTAACAATAAACCCACATAAGAAACCAAGAACTCGCCCTCGATCATTCTACAGTTATAACGTCATTGGGCAGGTACACTGTTTATATTGTGTGCCTGAATTTCGGGAGATTTTCGGGAGAAAATTTGTCCCGGGAGGTTTTCGGGAGAGGCGCTGAATTTCGGGAGTCTCATTTCCGGGAGGGTTGGCAAGTATGGTGTACGGCCCACAATGGACAGTTTTGCGCAATAAAGTGATTGACGGATAAATTGTCTTGACACTTGTTTTATCTCTTTTGGTTGCCTGATTTCACCTGTCACTCACTGCATTGCAAAATCATACAGCATAAATTATGTGCATGTTTTGGATTTGATTTTGTGCGTGGCATAGATTTTTTTTTAAATCCATCTATCAGTCGTAATTATGACATGCTGTCACAGGTCGACGATAATCAACTTGGAATAATCACAAACAAGGAAGCAACACCACACAAAAGTTTGTAACAGCAATATGTCCTCCTTAAAAGTCCCTCAAAGTCACGCACGCTAATAAGAATCAGTTTGAAGTGAACGCGCTTTACTTACGACCGCCACTATCGCGTTTCATCAACTGTCCTCAATTTTAGTAATCTAGTAATCCACAGGGCAATATTAATCCAGTCAAAAAAGTAATTACTGGTTAACTAACTGGTTCTTTTATTTTATTTTTTTTATAGTAAAGTTAAAGTTAAAGTAGCAATGATTGTCACACACACACTAGGTGTGGCGAAATTATTCTCTGCATTTGACCCATCACCCTTGATCACCCCCTGGGAGGTGAGGTGAGGGGAGCAGTGAGCAGCAGCAGTGGCCGCGCCCGGGAATCATTTTCGGTGATTTAACCCCATATTCCAACCCTTGATGCTGAGTGCCAAGCAGAGAGGTAATGGGTACCATTTTTATAGTCTTTGGTATGACTCGGCCGGGGTTTGAACACACACTACACAAACACATATACCTGTACATAGGTAGCTGTCAGCACTCAACATGGCTTCAGGTTGATTTATATTACCGTAATTTCCGGGCTATAGAGCGCACCGGTATTCAAGAAGAAATAAATTTTTTACGTATTCTAGCCGCACGGGAGTGAAAGGCCATGTCCACACGAACACGGAGAGTGTCAAAAACACATATTTGGGGTTAAAACGATCTCTATCCACACAATTGTAGTTTCAAAACTGTCAGTGTGTACACACTAGAGATGCGCGGATAGGCAATTATTTCATCCGCAACCGCATCACAAAAGTCGTCAACCATCCGCATCCACCCGAACTAACATTTAATCAAAACCGCACCCGCCCGTTGTTATATATCTAATATAGATGATGCAAGGCATTAGTGAGGTTATAAAACTTTTGCCTGTTAAAGAAAGGAGACTGATCCAATGCAGCAGAGACATTCAATGCGTGCCACGCTGTCACGGCCCAGACGCACACCCGTGCGCAATCATCTGGGAGCCGCGCTGAGCGCACCTCCAAGCGCGTGGAGGTGCGATGTCCCTCGCACCCGCGGCGGCTCCACCCGGGCTCGCGCCCGAGGCTTCAGCGCGCACCGCGGCGGCCATCCTACTCGTCGCGGCCTAGCCCTCGCGGCTCTCGCTGCCGGCGACAGCCGGGTATGGGCCCGACGCTCCAGCGCCATCCATTTTCAGGGCTAGTTGATTCGGCAGGTGGGTTGTTACACACTCCTTAGCGGGTTCCGACTTCCATGGCCACCGTCCTGCTGTCTATATCAACCAACACCTTTTCTGGGGTCTGATGAGCGTCGGTTCATCCCGCAGCGCCAGTTCTGCTTACCAAAAGTGGCCCACTTGGCTCACCAGGGTGAGCCCCACCCCTTTCGTGAGCGCACTGCGCGCGGAGTGACCCCTGTTACGCGCCCCCGGCAACGGGGGTGGCGGGCAGGTAAGCTGCGCGGGCGGAGCGCGCGGAGTGACCCCTGTTACGAGCCCCCCGGCCACGGGGGTGGCGGGCAGGTAAGCTGCTTACCTGCTGCGCGTGACGCCGGCCGCGGCGAAGGCGGACGAGGCGGGGTGTCGGTGCGGTGGGCGCGGTGGTGACTCTGGACGTGCGTCGGGCCCTTCTCGCGGATCACCTCAGCTACGGCTCCCGGTGGGGCCCTCTCGGGGGAAGGGGCCTCGGTCCCGGACCCCGGCGAGGCGTCCCTTCTCCGCTCCGTAAAAGTGTCCATCTCTTTTTTTCTTCTTCTTCTTCTGTTGTGGCATATGCTGCAGGTGGCTGCTCGTTTTTCGTATGTGGGTAACAACATTTAACTATGTATATATATTTCCGAATTGGTTTAACTGCCACCCGCCTGAATCTATTTAAAATCTAATTTTTTTTTATTTCAACCGCCCGACCCGACCCGTGGATAAAATCTAAAAATTTTTTATTTCAACCGCCCGACCCGCGGATAATCCGCGGACTCCGCGGTTGTGTCCGCAAACCGCGCATCTCTAGTACACACAAACGCATACACTTGCTGTCATGCACATTTTGTCCAATCAGAAGCCTGAAAAAAGAGGAAATAGCTGACTTGGTAGCATTACACCTCCTATTATGTTTATTTTTATATACTTTAGACCAGAGCTGGGCAAATATCGGGGGCCACATTGAGATAAAAAAATGTGTCTGGGTGGCCAATGTGTATGTGTGTATAAATGATACATACACATTTAGCTGTAAAAATCTGCTCTACAGTGTGTGTGTGTGTGTTTGGGTCCCTTTTTTTCAGGAACACTAATACCAAAAGTCACAATGTCCGATAGAATTCTAAAAAAAGTTATGACAGACCACCTCAAAAAAAACGGAATGGAATTTTACAGTTTTTTACTGAATGGGACACCCAAAATGTACATTAAAATAAAGAAAGTGTGATTTACAATATTAACTATGAACAATAAAACACTGAATATTAACAACATATGAACGTCGCTCCTCTTTTACTTCTCAGATCAAGCAAAACACAACAAAAATGTAACAAACAGCAAAATATGAATGCAATGGGTAATAAACACCTACAATTTGATATATTATCACTTTTATGCAGACATTAAAAATTTGCTTCCGCATCTGTTCCTGACACACGCATTTGGGGCTGGCTGCTCTGAAAACAAACCCCGCACACTCTGCTTTGTTCCTCGTCTGAGCTGCTGTGACATAGATTACCGTAATAGCATTCAAAAGCACAGATTTCAACCATTGAAATACTTTCTATAGTTCAAGACTTACAGTCATTTAAAAACAGCACTGCACATCATAATGGCAGCTACAGTTTTGATGTTAAAGGTCTAAAAAAATTATGTAGAACGTCCGGTGGGCCGGATTGAAAATCTTAAAGGGCCGTATTTTGCCCAGGTTTGCTTTAGACGTACAATGACATGTACATTGTCTTTAAAACCAGCCTGCACGTACACAGAGCCCTGGGAACATTATTAAAGAGCGCATGCACGCCTGTGCTGCAATCATAGAATTATAACATGTTCCGCAACATGGTGATATATTACATGTGCAGTGAAATTTACATTATTTCTAAAATCAGCACGCACTAACGAGCCAAGGAAACCCTTTTGCATGTTTAAGGGCCTATATAAAGTCACGGACGTGCATGTACCACTGCAAAAACCTTGTGCAATTATAAAGCATTTAATCATCGATATAGTGATATGGTACATGTGTAATGAATATCAGTACACACACTACAAGGTTTTTTTCTCGGTTTTTTTGGGTGCTCTTAACGCGGGTACACAGTCGCGCCCGGCTTCTCTACAAAAATAGAAGCAAGACACGCAAGTTAAAGGGGAACATTATCACAATTTCAGAAGGGTTAAAACCATTAAAAATCAGTTCCCAGTGGCTTATTTTATTTTTTCGAAGTTTTAAAAAAAATGTTACCCATCACGCAATATCCCTAAAAAAAGCTTCAAAGTGCCTTATTTTAACCATCGTTATATACACCCATCCATTTTCCTGTGACGTCACACAGTGATGCCAATACAAACAAACATGGCGGATAGAACAGCAAGGAATAGCGACATTAGCTCGGATTCAGACTCGGATTTCAGCGGCTTAAGCGATTCAACAGATTACGCATGTATTGAAACGGATGGTTGTAGTGTGGAGGCAGGTAGCGAAAACGAAATTGAAGAAGAAACTGAAGCTATTGAGCCATATCGGTTTGAACCGTATGCAAGCGAAACCGACGATAACGACACGACAGCCAGCGACACGGGAGAAAGCGAGGACGAATTCGGCGATCGCCTTCTAACCAACGATTGATATGTGTTTGTTTGGCATTAAAGGAAACTAACAACTATGAACTAGGTTTACAGCAATAATACATTTGGCAACAACATGCACTTTGAGAGTGCAGACAGCCCATTTCAGGCGCGCTAAGAACATATATTTTTCCACGATTTCAGCACTCAGGTTAACCATACCTAAATAGACACAAAATACTGCATTACACAAGACTACCCGAATGTACTCGAATGATTGAAAAAAAAAGAAAGTTTTTAAGCTAAATTATTGGTAAACACAGTTTATGTGTAATAATTTACGTAAAACGGCGAGTAATGAATAACATTTTCATCAATTAATATATTCTGTAGACATACCCTCATCCGCTCTCTTTTCCTGAGGGTCTGGCGGCAGATTTCTTTGACTTTATCATTGGAAATGCATCTGCTTTGAGTGTCGCAGGATATCCACACATTCTTGCCATCTCTGTCGTAGCATAGCTTTCGTCGGTAAAGTGTGCGGAACAAACGACTGACCATTTCGTCGGCTTTCCCCACACCCTCGTATTTTGAACAAATTTCGTCCAATATCTTGCCACTTTCGCATCTTTGGGCCACTGGTGCAACTTAAATCCGTCCCTGTTCGTGTTGTTACACCCTCCGACAACACACCGACGAAAGTGAGAAAATGGCGGATTGCTTCCCGATGTGACGTCACGTTGTGAGGTCATCGCTCCATAAGGGAATAACAGTAAGGCGTTTAATTCGCCAAAATTCACCCATTTAGAGTTCGGAAATCGGTTAAAAAAATATATGGTCTTTTTTCTGCAACATCAAGGTATATATTGACGCTTACATAGGTCTGGTGATAATGTTCCCCTTTAACTTCATGATATGTCGTTAAACAAGGACTAAAAACATAAAATATTGTTGCACCTTTTTTATGACACAGAGCAAAAAGTCTTGCTTGTCAAAATTGTCCTATCAATTGGCGGTTCGACAGCAATCGTATCCAAAACAGCTGACCGTCATTAGCACTGCCGGGAGTGTCGCAAAGATCATTTTGATGTGTCTTTTTTATGAATGTTGAATGAAAAGAGCAGCATGTTTACGTTTAAACGTACATTAAGTCCTCTTGTAGTGTGTTTAAAGCCAGCAAGGCAGTGTTGTTGAGCTTGGAACTGACAGCGCACAACGGTGACGTCATCACAAGTCTCCGTTTGTGCCGTGTCCACGCATACGCTCAGCGGAGAGTTTTAGACCTCTACACTTAAATATGATTGGATTTCGTCTTTGTCAATTATTTTCGTCTTGCGTATTTTCGTCTTGTTTTTATTCGTCGACTAAATTTCGTCATTGTTTTCGTCAACGTGCATTTGTTCTGACTCGTTATCGTCCTATTTTATTCAGGGTAAAATAGGTTGTTGACAATAACTAAGACGAACATTTTAGTCAACAAAATGAACACTGCACTGCATGCGTAGTTGTTTTAGACTTAAAAAGCCTTAAACAAAAACTTCCCTGCTGTGAGATGTTACATGATGTTGGTGGTATACAGCTTCTTGTGCTAATAAAAATGGTTAATAACAATTTTTTTCACATCTTTCTGTACACAAAGTACATAAAGGCTGGTTCTTGGTTGTTCACTAGGAACCAATGTGAACCAAATGCATGCTTCTCTTTCCTGGCTAAAAGTGCAGAACAGGTTGTCAGCTAATACTCTTATATTGTTCAAATCAGTAACCGGTAGTAAAACTCCTGCTTTTCTCATGGCCCAAATAGTTCACAGTAGCACTATACATGATCATAATAGCAGGGCGTCCAGTGAGGGGCATTTTGTACTCCCTCGTCCCAGGAAGAATGCTTTGCGGAAATCTTTTATTTATAGATCTTTATCGCTCTGGAATAACCGGCCTCAAATTCTCACCGGCATTGAAAGTAAACAGGTTTTTAAAAAGAAAGTAATATTTTATCTGAGTCTTTAAATTAGTTTGCTCGTTGGTGATTTGTTTGGTTTTATATTGTGTAGTTATATTTATATGGTAATTATTATTCTGTGACTGTAAATTGTTTGCTTGTTTTCTTATTGATGCTTTTATTTATTTATTTATTTTCTGTATTGTGTAGTTATAATTATATGCTTTTACTTGTAATTGTATTGAATTGTGGACCCCAGGAAGACTAGTGGGTTGTTGAGGCAACCAGCTAATGGGGATCCTTAATAAAAATCAAAATCAAAAATCAAAGTGCCGTTAACTAAAGGCTTAGTGGCCACATGCGTGGACAGCACATTTTAGCTCTTATTTCCAAAATTGTGTACACTACTGAATTGGGGTCTTATGGCCGCTTATGTGGACACTTGTACTGCCATCTGGTGGTGTCAGAAGAGTATAACATTCAATGGAATTTGGGGGAAAAAAAGTGTAAAAATAAGAATTAGCATGTAACTAAACATAAAGTACACGTTTGTGTACTTATGGACTAAGTACATCATATAAAAATATATTTCTTAGTTTTTATTCTAATTAGGGTCCAATAAGCCCAAATAGCAAAGAGAAATAAAGAAAAAGCGTGTAAACAAACAGCTTGGGCCTTAAGAGGTTACTGATGAATACCGGTATCGATAAGGAATATCGGTATCGGTATTGGTAAAATCCAAACGATCCAACATCCCTAATTACGACTCATAAAATAAATCTCGGACAGCGGTGATGGCTAACGAACAACACGACAGATTGCTGGCAACCACAGTTTAGCCTGGTTCGAAAAAATCAATCCAATTTTGTGGTAAAATTAATGTTTGAGGTTGCATAAAAACCTTGCCTGCTTGTTGCATGAGTCTAGTCTGTGAACATCAAAGGATTACGCAAATTATTTTGATTTTTGTGGCTTGAAAAATACACAAAAAGTTGGGAGTGCCCTTGTCCTGGCATTAGACACACAGATGTTACACCTCAGATTCAAAGGCGGAACATTTGTCCCCCATTCTGTGTCGCCAACGTTTATATAGAACTGGGACAGACTGGTAAATGTGTGTGATCATCCTGGTCTCTTTGGCTCGCCATCTTGTCCGTGCCCGCTGCTTTTTAAGCGCTAAAAAGCCTCTTCGCGATTTCAAATGACATCTGTCAGTGGCACCAAGACGAGGGAAAGGAAGGAAGGAAGGCGTTCAGAGGGAGATCTTTTCCTTCCCCATCCCTCTTTTTATCAAACTTTGAAAAGTGTGTCGACCCCCCCTGCCTCCTTTGTGGTTTTTCATTTTCTCTGGAGTGATTAGTTGCTACATGTTTTGACAGCTCAAGCAAATCTCCAGATTTTTACTTCCTCCCCCTTTGGCCCCCTTCACTCATGTGGTGGGCATCAACCCTTGTCAGAGAGGCGCTTGTCATTTATCATCACGTTGTTGTTTGTTTTTTTGGTGTCAACATGCAAGTTTTTGCTTGCTTATGCCATTTATGATCTGTTCCAATGAAGGCAGTAAACCACATTGACCTGGAATAATACAATACTGAAAAGCTCACAAAACAGTTTAAAATAAATAAATCAAAGGAAAACTAACAAAAGTTGTGTGATATCGCCATTATCTTAAAATTAGTGTCATAGCCTCTGTTGTTTGCTAACTTTTCATCAAGCTGTATCAACTAGGGGTGTCCCAATCCAATATTGACGTTGAGTATATCAAATTGCATTTAAAATCTCTGACACAAGCAATCCTGCAGCGTGTTTACTTGTGCAATAAACATATAATGTTGGTATTTTTTTGTATTTTAATCAAGTCATTTACACAAGGTAAACATGGTCGGTTATAGGCTACTAGGAGCTCGCAGCTACACAACAACTAAGCACATAATAGCAAACTCGCTAGTGGGGATATCACAGTATGAAACATTCTTATCATTGTTATTGTGACAAATTATCACAGTTATCATTATTATCGCGGTATTTTTAAATGTGCTTAAGTCTTTTAAAGGGGAACATTATCACCAGACCTATGTAAGCGTCAATATATACCTTGATGTTGCAGAAAAAAAGACCATATATTTTTTAACCGATTTCCGAACTCTAAATGGGTGAATTTTGGCGAATTAAACGCCTTTCTAATATTCGCTCTCGGAGCGATGACGTCACAACGTGACGTCGCATCGGGAAGCAATCCGCCATTTTCTCAAACACCAAGTCAAATCAGCTCTGTTATTTTCCGTTTTTTCGACTGTTTTCCGTACCTTGGAGACATCATGCGTCGTCGGTGTGTTGTCGGAGGGTGTAACAACACGAACAGGGACGGATTCAAGTTGCACCAGTGGCCCAAAGATGCGAAAGTAGCAAGAAATTGGACGTTTGTTCCGCACACTTTACCGACGAAAGCTATGCTACGACAGAGATGGCAAGAATGTGTGGATATCCTGCGACACTCAAAGCAGGTGCATTTCCAACGATAAAGTCAAAGAAATCTGCCGCCAGACCCCCATTGAATCTGCCGGAGTGTGTGAGCAATTCAGGGACAAAGGGCCTCGGTAGCACGGCAAGAAATGGCGGAAGTTTGTTCCCGCAGACGAGCGAGCTAAACCCCCCTGGATGTCTTGGCTCACACCGTCCCGAAGATGATCAAGAGAAGAATATCGACCCTAGCTTCCCTGGCCTGCTGACATGAGGGTATGTCTCCAGAATATATTAATTGATGAAAATTGGGCTGTCTGCACTCTCAAAGTGCATGTTGTTGCCAAATGTATTTCATATGCTGTAAACCTAGTTCATAGTTGTTAGTTTCCTTTAATGCCAAACAAACACATACCAATCGTTGGTTAGAAGGCAATCGCCGAATTCGTCCTCGCTTTCTCCCGTGTCGCTGGCTGTCGTGTCGTTTTCGTTGGTTTCGCTTGCATACGGTTCAAACCGATATGGCTCAATAGCTTCGGTTTCTTCTTCAATTTCGTTTTCGCTACCTGCCTCCACACTACAACCATCTGTTTCAATACATGCGTAATCTGTTGAATCGCTTAAGCCGCTGAAATCCGAGTCTGAATCCGAGCTTTTGTCGCTATACCTTGCTGTTCTTTCCGCCATGTTTGTTTGTGTTGGCATCACTATGTGACGTCACAGGAAAATGGACGGGTGGTTAAAATCAGGCACTTTGAAGCTTTTTTTAGGGATATTGCGTGATGGGTAAAATTTTGAAAAAAACTTCGAAAAATATAATAAACCACTGGGAACTGATTTTTAATGGTTTTAACAATTCTGAAATTGTGATAATGTTCCCCTTTAACAAAGTTTTATCAAAAAAACACACAAACAACACATCCAAAATTATTTACCTTGTAGAAGAAACATTATTGTAGATACAAACACTGTTTCATAGACCAAGTAGAAAATTAATGTTTATAAAAAAGCAACACAAGTATTACAAACCAAATAATATGGTAGAAAAAATTGACAAATAAATGAAATACTTGTGAAGATTGTGCAAGATAGCAATTTATGGACATAAAAGATAACATTTAAGAATTTAGCAAAGTGGCACCTGATGGCCAAAAGACTTAAATGCACTTTTTGTCCATATAGATTGAAATAGTGTTCATGTTTGAGATCTTGTCTTATACATAGGGCTGCACAATTATGGCCAAAATAATATTTAAGATGATTTTTTTTTATCAATATTGAAATCATGATTATTGATTATGCTAGGTAAAGCAGAGTTGGGGTGGAGTGTGAACGCGATGCCATCATGTAATTTGTAATGTCTAATAAAAAGACAATAGATAAACGTTATCGATATTTTTGAAGACTAGTATTTTTTTTTGTTCATTAATAGTATCAACGTGTCAGCTTTTTATCATTAAATGATGCCTTTATCTCTGTTGGTACATTTTTAAAGAGAGAGAGATATTTTTTGAAGTGATGTACATTTATATGTATGTGTACATGCTGTGTCAGGACAGATCCAATAAGAGTTTGAGCAGAAATATGTCGTTGAGGAATTAACTATACACAAATTAAAACATTAACAAATTGCTATGTCACATTTAAGGTAATACCTTTGTAACATGAAAAAACCCCACAAGTAATGTAAAATAACATGGTGTTTACTTTTTGATATCATTATAAAACACAAAGCAGTTTGGCTAATGAAGATAAAGTCAAATAAACAAGCTTTGTTCTTCTTTCACAACACCAAGTGGTTCAGTACAACAGTTTGGCCCAAAAAAATAAACAGGAGTGATACCTCTCACATCGACAATCACTAGACACAATCTTTACAGCCTGCATTTGATTCGATGAGATGACAAAACATTTAGCTACTATTGATGTTATTGGAACACTGATAAAGTTTGCAATTAAATAAAGGAGGAGTGAGCAACCCAGTAAAAAAACTAAAGACTTTATAAACAAGTTGTGGCAATGTTCACGACACATCGCCTGCTGCATGTTTCCTCACGTCATTAACTCTGTCACAGTAGCTGATGGACGCTATATTGAGAAAATAAAAGCATCATCAAATAGTTTTCCCCTTCGCTGTATACTTTTAATGCGAGACGAATGAGTCTGTCTCCAATATTGTCTATACCTGTCACCATCTAAAAACTGCAGTGCACTCTTAAACGCACGCCGAGACTCCACGGAAATTAATAAGGTCTGAAAAACACTAACCTATTTGTTATGAACTGTCTACTTTTTTCCAAACACTTTGAACCCTGCGGCTTATAAGACGAAAAATATTGTTTTCCCTAAAACGTTGTGGGTGCAGCTAAGACATGGTGCGCTCTATAGTCCGGAAATACGGTAAAGTGGTAATTTCTTTTTGACGACACTGAGTAGCCACAATAATTCATTAAGTTAGGCTCATGATGCAATAGCCCAAATGATGCGGGCACATACTACATTTTAAAACTGCCATAAAATTCTGGCTCAGTTCAACCTCTACCTGATCTGAACCAAAATTGATCCACAGCAACTTTCCGAAGCCTTAATAGAATAGAATAGAATAGAAAGTACTTTATTGATCCCTGGGGGAAATTCAGCACCACAGTTAGCTCACAATAGACAATGTCTGCCCAAGGACACAACGGACGTGACTAGGATGGTAGAAGGTGGGGATTGAACCCCAGTAACCAGCAACACTCCGATTGCTGGCACGGCCACTCTACCAACTTCGCCACGCCGTCCCCATTATTCACATGTGAATAATGCAGGTTTATATGTGGTTATAGTGTATATATATTTTCTCATTCTGTTTTGCACACTCTTGGAGTCAACATGTGCATAGTCATGTGTCATGTACATAGTGTATATACCCCCTGGCCCCTGTTTTTTGTATATATTGTTTTTCAAATCACCTGACATGTATACTGTGTATATGTACATAATTTATCAATTTTTTTAACGTAATTTTTTATATACATGTTACAGGTTATATATCTTGTATTATTGAATGTATCAAATGTGATGAATATTTAATGTACCACAATGGAAACAAGCCTTTTGGCTTTTTGTGCCATCCATTTGCCTTTTTAAAGCATTACATGGATTAAATTCTTTAATATTTCAATAAACTTCTCAATCAATCAATTTGTTACTGGATACTTTCTCTTATGCCTCTGCCCTGGAGACTTTATGTGTAAGTAATATGCAATAATAACGAGTTGATATTTGTTTATAGTGACAAATGTTGTGTTTTAGACTGCAATATTCTTAAGGACACTTATTACGTATGTCTAGTTAGTAGCTTGTGTGCTATAGTGTGCTTAGCTTTTGTGTAGCTGGTAGCTTTTTGTAGCCTACCATGTTTACCATTTGTAAGTGACTTGACTAATATACAAGAAAAGACCAACCTTGTGGGCTTATCGGAGGACATTTAGATGTTAACTAGCTGTCTAGCTTTGCACAAGCAGGACTGCTTGTATCATCGGAGCCTTTATATCAGAGAGTTTAGATGCAAGTCGATACAATAATTTTCAATGTCTATATCGAATCGAGGAACTTTTACCTGCATTTTATGAACTCTGATATGCACTGTGCTGCAAGACGCACAGGTTGTCGGCCATTTTGGGTCTAGGGTTATATTTAATTTCCCCACCAGTGCAAAGTCTTCTCGTCCAGTATTGAATCGAAAAGGGCTTTTTTGCCGTCGTTGTTTTGGTTGCCCAAGATGAGGCGCTGTCACCTCTCACATTGTCAGTCTCGACATGCATGCGCTTGATATTGCATCAGCATTCAACACATTGTCATCCATGAAGGTTACTGCCAACCTTGGCGGTGTTATTGTTGTCTCTGTGGACACGCTTGGTCTCCATGTATGTATGTGTTTGTGTTTATGTGATGCCTTTCTTTGAAATGCGTCCCAGCACTCTCAATCAATTTTTTTTTTTTCTGTTTGTTTTTCTCAGACGTCCGCCATTTTTTCCCCTTCTTGTCTATTTGTTGCAGAGAGCGCATCTGTTGGACAACACAGAGAGGCTGGAAAGGTCATCGCGGAGACTGGAGGCCGGCTACCAGATAGCAGTAGAAACCGGTAGGTGTTTTTCGGATTGGGGGTGTATTTGGAGATAGCGGGTGAGGATGAGTGAGCGACAGCAAATTGGCTCGCTCATATGTGAGGTGGGTGGAAATGTGTGTTTGTGCGTCGGGTGGGGTAGAGGAGGGGAAAGAAATGGTTCCTTGACGTCTGATGACATTTTCGGGAGCACATCAAAGGTGAGGCAGGCTGGGAAAGAGAAAGAAACGTACAGGCGACAGATCGAGCGCCGCTCCCGAAGAAAATTCATGCATCTCTTCGCCAGTGTGTGTGGGGTGTTTTATTTTTTATTTCATTCTTACGCAAATAGACAAGGGTCCTACGAAAATAAACACAGCTGAAGTTCCTAAATCAGGAGGAAGTGGAAAAAACATAAAAAAAACAAATCCATGCTTATTATTAATAAGGTTGTTTTTATAAGACCCTCATTTGGAGCTTGAATAGACTTAACCAGTTAGTTTTTTTCCTTATCCTCCCTTCCTCGGCAGTCAGCACATTCCGTATTCCTCAGAGACGTATCAAAGCCCTTGTTCTGCGAGTATCAACCGTGGCTTTTCCCTCGTTGTAGTTTGGAGAAAGTTTGTCAATTTACACTATAAATGGCATGTGCGTGCGACACTGACAGATTTAATAATTCAAGTCAAGGAAGGTTCGTACGCAGACCAGCGCCTTTTTTTTTGTATGTTCCTTGAAACCCGTAGCTATAGTCACAAATTCATAAACACGATCCGTTCCCTGCTTAAAAATGCCGCCACAAATTCTGTGAAAGCCCACATATTTTTTTGAGAAAAACAAACCATCTAGTTTTTGCTGTAATCTTCCAGTAGAGTTGGTGCTGTAAAGTCTTAGCTACCTCCCAGGCTTGGGTTTTATCTCCAGTCGTCATTATCCACATGACCCCTGACTCCTCTGTCACCGGCGCCTGACCCGCCTCACAACAATGCCCTCCGTTTATCCCGTGCACTTGGCTCGGTCCACGCCGACCTGCAGGGGTGCGTTTGTGGTCCGCCTCGCCCCCCCTGCGCGTTTAATCCGTGACCCCTCGCTTTACCCCGCTGTCGATACCGGCCCTCCGCTCAGTTGCACAACCTGAAATGGCGCGATGCACGCGGGTCAAACATGGCAACCGCACAAAGAAGGAGGATGATGCGCTGGGAATATGCAGTTCACCAAGTTTGACTCTTTTGGAAATGCTAAGATTTGAAAGGTTGCACGTTCGAACGGCATTTTTAAAAATAGTTTCATCCACTCTTTGGTACAAAAAACATATATATCCACATGAAAATATGTGTACGCTGTCCAAAGCAACAGGTGGCGCTGTAACCCTTAACTGCATGGCCATAAAATAAGCCCTTATTTATAAATGTAAAATGTAAATGGGTTATACTTGTATAGCCCTTTTCTACCTTCAAGGTACTCAAAGCGCTTTGATACTATTTCCACATTCACCCATTCACACACACATTCACACTGATGGCGGGAGCTGCCATGCAAGGCGCTAACCACGACCCATCAGGAGCAAGGGTGAAGTGTCTTGCTCAAGGACACAACGGACGTGACGAGGTTGGTAGAAGGTGGGGATTGAACCGGGAACCCCCAGGTTGCTGGCACGGCCACTCTCCCAACTGCGCCACGCTGTCATTTGTCTCACTGTGTTCAAATTTAGCACACAAAAATAATATAACATATCTGAAAACTCCCATCTATGTGCGCATTTAAAATGTTGTTTACAACATGTTAGCTAATCAGAAGCTAGGAGAAAGCCAATCAGGGATAAGGTGCAGTAAAGACAACGATGAGTCAACAAAAAGTGGGATCGACCATGTGGGTAAAGCACAAATTCCTGCCACATGTCAATAGTTCAAGTTAATAAAGTAAACAGTTACATATAAAATTGAGAATAATGACTAAAAAAGACAAAACCAACGGCTTCCTGACATCAACAAACAAAACTCGAAATTTGAGTTTCGTTTATATGCCACACTGGCCTTTAAAGATATGCTAACGCAACAGGTGGCGCTACAACTCCAAAAGGTTCATCCATTTAATCCAATCAGAAGCCGGAAGGAAGTCATACAGGGAAGTGCCAAAGAAACGACATTGACAAGTCAACAAAAAGCAGAAAAACGAGCATATATTCAAGCAGTCTTTCTTATCCATAGCGCCTCTTGTCCGGCTGCAAGATTCCCCAAGAGGGCCGCCAAAAGAAAACTGTTTTCTGCTGTGGTCTGTATGGGCCGCAGCGGTTCTCAGTTGTAATACACTTTTCCACCCCTTTTGGCAGTATTGACAATATCAAACCGAAGAAGTCTGGAGCTAAAGTCATAATGAAGTTTCTTAAGCGCAAAAATGATGACTAAAGTGGTGAAGCTGTATTTTTACTTGCACATACATTTTATTGACGGTTTATTTAAGAAACATATATATTATTATTATGTATTATCAATTCAGTTAGAATGTATACTGTATTTTTCGAACTATAAGACACACTTAAAATAATTTCATTTTCTCAAAAATCGACAGTGCGCCTTATGTACGGAATAATTATGGTTCTGCTTACCGACCTCAAAGCTATTTTATTTGGTAATTGGTTTAATGATAAGTGTGACCAGTAGATGACAGTCACACATAAGAGATACTGTACGCGTAGACTGCAAGATGACACCAGTAAACAACACAAACACTTTAAATGTTTTATTGAGAATATAGAACATTACACAGGGCGCTCAAAAATCTGTCAAAATGTTTTAGTACGACTTTGGTAGGCTATGATTGTCGTAGCATTACGGCTACCGTAGTCAGACGTACTGTCCTTCAACATACGGGTTTTACTATGGTGTGTGTATAAGGACCGCAAAATGGCATCCATTAGCAGAAATATTTTCTGGCGTTTTGTTTTGCAATATTATGCAAAAGCAACTTTTCTTACCTTCTGGTACCTGCTGATGTGTATTTGGGATCTGCATAAGTCCTGAAAATGTGCGCGAGTCCGCCACTGTAGTCCATGCCGATGCCGTAGTCGATAAGCTTCTTCTTTTTCTCTATATTCTTGTTATGGGACATTCACCCTCCGCTGTTGCCATTTGTAATATAAAGTAGTGTAAAGTTCTAACTTACATCTGTCAGTAGACTCGCTATGTAAGTGTCAAAACCTACCGGTGTAGTGAGTTTACATAATTTACCCACGGAACTTTAGTTATTAGAGAGTTTCGGTCGGACGGTCTTTCACGGGACACATTTCCGGCTCTTGACCCACGGATGAGGAGATGCTGCTCCGTTATTGATTTAAGTAAAGTCTGAACGTCATTAAAACAGTTAGCTCAAGACGCTGTCGAAGGTGAGCCACGTAAATAAGACCTCCCACAAATCGGCACATCCTGAAGCGAAGGTCCGAAAGCGACTTGAAGATGATCTGTAAAACATAATCTATGCAACATTTTGACCAAATAACCACCATTACATGTTATGTAGACCACAAGGAAGTGTTTTACATTTAGAAAAAAATCATAATATGACCCCTTTAATGCGCCCTATAATCCGGTGCGCCTTTTGTATGAAAATAGACCCGCTCATCGGCTTTGCGCCTTATAGTCCGGTGCGCACCTAAGAGTTTAGTTTTTTGAGCCAATCAAGAGGCTGATAAAAGTAATATAGTGAAAAGGCACAATCATTCATCACCAAAATAAAATAATTTGATGGGGAAATCTGTGAATCAATAAGGAGGCTGAAGAAAGTAAGATATGGAAAAAACCCATTTTGTTATCCAAAAATCTAAACAAACAAACAGAATATACAAAAAACTGCACCAAAGAAATATACAAAACAGATGCAATCATTCAAACAAAAATGAAAATACAGACAGAATACCAAAAACAATTATATTTTTGGGGGAAATTTGCAGGTTACAACCATGCGGAAAAGATGCAATTTGTCAGCCAAAAATCTAAACAAACAAACAAAATGTAAAAAAAGAAGAGGTGCGGTTTTGGTGTAAAATGTGTTATGTAGTGATATTGGAAACGTGTTGAAAATGCTGATAAATCCGAATGCTAGTTTGCAAATATAATCCTGTACAATTCTTATTTTCATACTCTTTATTTACTCAGCTTTGTCTGAAAGCCTGTTTTAGCTCAAGACCCATATTACAAATGTGGTTTATTTTCTTCTGAAAAATACACATCATCTATTTTCTATCGGCGGCCCAATAAAAACTGCCCAGACTCATTTAGAGCCCTCAACTCTGATGGATGTGTGTCACACACTGATGTTGTTTACAAAGGCCACGCAGTGTGTTGAGTCTTTATTTTCATTTCGTGTCAACTAAGAACGGATCGCTTAAGAAATGCTCACTTAAAATAAGCTTGAAAAACATAAATTATTATAGTGTAAAAATAAAATTGTCTACTCTCTCCCCACGTGGGTATTATTTTGAGCTAATTTAAAGTCTCCATCCTAAATGGCACTCTGGCCTTTAAGAACTGTAATCCACCACAAAGAAGACATTTTTTATTTCAAAGAGAACGATCCCCAGCAAAGTGTGTCAATTCTGCAACGTCTCTCGTAATGACCAGGAACAAAAAAAGCCGGAATGCTTCTGAGTCACATTAAAAAGAAGACAGAGAAGGAGGGTTCTTCTTTTTCTAAGAAAGGACAAATCTTCACACTGTATCATCATCAAGTTTTAAACATTTTTATATTGTTTCTCTTCCCACCGTCGTCTGGAGTGTATTTAAAGCAAACAAAGGCTTGTCAAACGCAGTGAGAGCCCTCAAAGGGATATGGCGCACACTCTTTGGACACGCTGCGCTATTTATTTACCAGCCGGGTTTTCTTTTTGTCTCATAAATAAAGTATAGAAGTTCGTTAGCTAACAAAAAATACAGCAACAAAAAAAACAGTAGGAGATCAGTGACTTGAAAGGCCAGACGTTGCAAACAAGCAAGATCCTTTGCAGAGAAAGAGGAAGGGTGGGCACTTAAGACCGTTTTTATCACTTTGGACTCCATGTTGAGTGATTTCATACATTTTAGTCCTTCTCTTCTCCTTTGAGTGTATTGATCAATGCTTGATTCAAAAATTGCAAGAATGATTTCATCTGACTGATGAATATTTTTCATATGTGCACACTTTTGTATTTTTTTTTAGTATTAAATTACCCTGATTAGATTTTTTTTTACATGTATAACGTAACATTTTTTTTTTTACTTTGTGCTATAGCTGTACTGTCATAAATTAACATTATTTTATACATACTTTTTTGTAGAATTAAAAATAATTCCTATATAAATACATCATTCACATTTGTTTGGTGAGGTTGTTTCCTGACTTTCATTTAAATTTTGTCAGTAAAAAAAAAAATAGTAGTTATGTTCTTAACAATTGTGTGGTACTATAAATCTAAAATAATTTAAAATTATGCATAATATTGACAGGAAAAAATACATAGATCCGTTTTCAGACCTAGAATAGACTCTAAATGTCATTTAATTTTGCACTGTTAGTTTTTCATGCAATTGGCCTTTATCATAATTTAGCACATAATTAAAAAATAACCAGTTGTGCTGAATCAGTCACTTTTTATTGTTGACGGTAATATTTAATATCATTTAATATAATATACAATAAGCTTTCACAGTTTTCCCACAATATTCAAGTTCAAAATATTTTGATTTATATTATTTTTATATTTATACTTAAAATGTAATCATTGATTGTGTGTTTTTTTGTGTGTAAATGTGCTTTTATTAGTATGAATCATAAAGGTAAATATAATTATATTATTTGCACAAATATAATTTTCATGCAAGAATATGACATCATTCTAAAATCACTTGGAATTGAGGTTTAACTACTTACCGATAGTAGAATTAGATTTTACGTGGATTTGTGGAACTTGACTAGAATGAAGAGTGAACATGCAATTGAGCGATATAAATACAGATAATTTTGCAGCATAAATTGGTACAAGAAGACGAAGACTTGCCACTCTGCATATAAAAGTGTCCACACAAACACACACAGAGCACTTCTAAGGACAGTCGTCTCTGTGTCGTGGGAATCGGCAATCGATACCAAAAAATGAACACAGCTCATTAGGGATTGATTTCAGTCCCGTTTAGATAAGCAGAAAGACTCGGGCCCCCGACCTCCAGGGGCCCGCACGCCAGGTAGAGCGCAGCACCGCAGGCCATCAACTTTATTATGATGGGAGATAAGCTGATTAGAGCATGTCAATCACAATCTGGTGGTCTTTTTTTCTGTCTCTCTCGTCCTCCAAACTCCCTTTCTCTCTCTTTTTTTTTGTAATAAGTCATTGAAGCGAGCAACAAAGTGTCAGAAGCAGCAGCCGCCGCCGCCATCGCCGGGGCTAAGCTAAGCAGCCACCAAGGCGGGCGCACGAGGACCCTGTGATGATGGCGGCGGCGATATTAAAGAGGACATTGTTGTGTTTTAACGCGGTTTGATTTCCGACGAGAAAGGGGGGCGGGCTCGGCAAAGCGAGGGGTGCCCGGGAAAAGGCCAGAAATAAACAAATAAATGAATATGTTTGCGTAAACATTATTAGCTGCCGTTTGAAGCGCTGGAGTGGCCCAGTAAGACACGTTTGTCCCGATCCTCCATCCGCTGCCCTGCATCCTACGTCGTCTTCCTCTTTGATTCTCTCCATGACTCCCGAATTCTTCTTCTTTTATTTGTTTCTTTGGTGCTCGGCCACGAAATCCGAGAGCAAACACTGCACAATGACTTCACATTATGTCGAAACCCCAGGGTCGTTTTAAGCAGAGGCCTTGACACATTTTAGTCAATCACATCGTTTTGCTTAAAAAATTGTAGTTAGGAATTCATCTAAGCTCATTAAATACTAAATATTTACCCAACAGATTAAAATGTGTAATTCTGTGTTTCTCAAAGTTTATTGGCTCTGGACTTATATTAGAGATTGGAATATAGCATCTAGTGTCCAAACTGTACAAAACCAGTAATTAGATACCTTAGCTTACCGGTAGATGTTAGATACCTCTCTTTGTTTATAATGTATATTTTCTGCTGGATCTACTCTCTATTTTATGCTGCCCTTTTTTGTTTTTGCTTTTTGCTGCAGCTGTTACATATACTGTAATAATGTACATGGTAATTGGGATTTGTTATATATTGTATATATGATATACAAATATAATATATCAGTATATATTATATACTGTATATATAATATGTAAACATTACATATACGTTTTATTGCTACTATGGTACATTTTTAGTCTACTTAATACCTGCATTATCCT
The DNA here is from genome assembly GCF_033978685.3 of Nerophis lumbriciformis. Taxonomy (NCBI): domain Eukaryota; kingdom Metazoa; phylum Chordata; class Actinopteri; order Syngnathiformes; family Syngnathidae; genus Nerophis; species Nerophis lumbriciformis. The sequence continues at coordinate 39,064,682 of NC_084558.2, read as the reverse complement.
TTCCATCCTTACCCTTTCCATCCTTTGAAACTAAGCCACTGTGTGGAACAATTTCCCTTGTGGCTCAATAAAGTTTGTCTAAGTCTAATAAAGAAACAAATTTACACAATAAAATTGCTTAAAATTTACTTCTGACACATTAAAAATTGATAATCCGAGCCAAAACATGAATTATTTTCCCAGTCTCTTAACCGTAAAGGTTTATTAGCACTATGCCCAAATTAGTCATTTCAATTGAATATATCATGTAAATCCTTGACATTTACAGTACATAAACTAGGGACAAGCAGTAGAAAATGGATGGATGGATGGAAATTAGTACACTCATTTAATCTTGCGACAAACATCAATCAAAAAGCCCATTTTGTAATAAATGTGTGCCTGATCAATGAAACAATTTACAACTTTTAAATTAAAAATGTGCCAACTGAACCTTTTTGGGTCACGACCCACAATTTGGAGACCCTTGTGTTACATAACTCTCGTGGAAATGTGTGATTAGTCCATTAGCTTGTTGTAACCCTCTCAAAATAAACTTCAATTGCTGTCTTTTTCAACTGTAAATCCGATAAAACACATACGGAACTAATTACAATGTGTATTGGCCCATCTCATATTTGTACAAAGTACCGAAGCTGAAAATGACTCATTTGGGTTTCAGGACTGAAAGTAACTAAAGTACGTTTTTAGCATAGAATTAGCAAATACATAGAAATATAGCCACGTGGCATTCATGCTAATTGTATGTTGACACTAAGCACGTTACAGTGAGTCATATAAAAGTATATGTCAAAAATAAACAAATAACACGATAAAAAAAATAGGGAACAGGACTAAAAGTAACAGAAGTGAGTTTTTTAGCATAGCATTAGCAAATACATAGACATTTAGCCACATGGCATTTATGCTAAAAATATGTTGACAATAGGCACATTACAGTGAGTAAACAGAAAGTATGTGTTAAAAATAAACAAATAACAATAAAAAAAAAATCAGTAACAGGAGTGAGTTTTTAAGCATAGAATTAGCAAATACATAGAAATATAGCCACTTGGCATTTGTCTAATAGCATGTTTACACTATGCACATAAGAGTGAGTCAACAAAATAAAGTATAAAATATGAATAAACAAGTAACATTAAAAAATATATATTTACGTAATTGGACTGAAAGTAACAGGAGTGAGTTTTTTAGCATTACATTAGCAAATACATAGACATTTAGCCACATGGCATTTATGCTAAAAATATATTGACATTAGGCACATTACAGCGAGTAAACATAAAGTATGTTTTAAAAATAAACAAATAACATAATATAAACAATTTAGGTAACACGACTAAAAGTAACAGGAGTGAGTTTTTAGCACGGAATTAGCAAATACATAGAAATATAGCCACATGACATGTATGCTAATAGTGTGTTGACACTCAGCACATTACAGTGAGTCAACAAAAAGTCAAAAATAAACAAATAACATTAAAAAAAAAAGTTTTTTTTATAGGTAACAGGACTGAGAGTAACAGGAGTGAGTTTTAAGCCTAGAATTATCAAATACATAGAAACTTAGCCAAATGGTATTTATCTAATAGCATGTTGACACTAAGCACATTACAGTGAGTCCACAAAAAAGTGTACAATTAAAATACACAAATAACATCCAAAAAGCAATTTAGGTACCAGGACTGAAAGTAACAGGAGTGAGATTTTAGCATAAAATGATCAAATAGACACTTAGCCAAATTGCATGTATCTAATAGCATGTTGACACTAGGCACATTACAGTGGATCAACAAAAACAAGTGTACAATAAAAATAAACAAATAACAACCCCAATAAAATGTAGGTAACAGGACTGTGCTGACACTTTAGCCTTTCACAGCCAAAGTAAATACAAAAGTAAACTTACTTTTGGCCTTCCTGTAGCCTGCAGATGTTCTGAATGATGTAACTTCCTTTTGACTATGGGACACGACAAAAGTGTGAATTTCAACATTTTTTTGTATAAAATATAAAACATTTCAAATGGAATTTAAATGATTATATTTTAGGGTAAAACCTAATTTGAACAAAGACAGGCGGCAAAAGGTGTTTTTTTTAATTTTGTAGTTAAAATACATATTTTAAATTGTATTTGTTAAATATGAAATCAAATGAATCTGCAGGACACTTTGTTTTATGAAAATATGTATTTTACAGTTCATTTTATTGTGAATTTATACATTTTATTTGCTTGACCTGTAAATTGAACTGATTCCAAAAATATTAATGAATAATCCAGGCCAAAAAATATTAAATATAGTCCCAGTTACTTTAAAAGTAGTTCAATATAATCTTAGATCATATTGAACAGGTTTTGTGTCAATCAATATAATTCATACAGAGTTGACCCAAACTCAGTCTTTCTTTTGTATTAACGCTTGCTGTTTATTCTCTGTGTTCGATGTCGTCGTTTGCATATTTTGAGGCTCTCACTTTCTTTCTTTCTTTCTTTTTTTTTTAAAGGACGAACGCGGCTCTCCTTGAGGTACCGCATAATAAATGTCTGGTACGCCCATACAATGGGAATGTTGCATTGTGTTCAGACGGAATAGAGAGTCATTTGATAATTGTTAGATTAACAGCGTAGAGAGCGAGGACCTAAATATTTCACAGCTTGCCAAAGGAGGCCTACGAACGAGAAAAAAAAAACATGTTTTGAAGGGGAAAGTGTGTTTTTCTTTTTCAAAAAGCCACTCCCAAAATGTAGTCTGAAACTATATTTCCTGAACGTATATGCCTCAGTGCAGCTCTTAAAAATACGGCCACGGGTGTGCTGTTTATCGGTAAACCCCCGGCGGATGAAAAGCGTTGCAATAATTATTTTTTTTCTCCCCTAATCGGACCTTGTCAGCAAGGCGTCTTATCGTGGAGAGGAAAATGACACCGATGCTATCGAAGAGCTCGGAGTCCGAGCCTGCGGCGCGTGTGTCCCCCTCCCGCTCTCCGCCGCCCCCCCTTCCAATCACGGGCCGGCCATATCTAGCGCCGCCACAAACGGAGAGCGCCGCCTTTTTTTTTTTTTTCATCTGGACTTCAAAAACGTCGCCAGTCATTAAAATTGCAGCCGCGTTTCTGCGACTGGGCTCAGCCGCTCCTGAGTGAAAATGTGGGAAGAGCAGACTCGCTAAATGTGTTAATTCCATCCTCACATGTTTACGGCTTAATTTTAATCTGTTTGAGGAGTGGGGTTGGGGGGGGGCGCGATTGGGAAAGGGGCGCAAGGGGCAATGAGAAAGCCTCGCGACGCAATAAATCGCCATTATCTTCGACACCCTAGGACTCAGCTGTTCCAGGGATTTAGGGGACCACTGGCAACAGTGGATATCTCGCCGCATAAAAACTCTTGTTTACGCTTCAACTGCGCTAGCTCCAGCTGGACAAAAGGCCTCGGGTACACAATGGCTAGTAGCTACCATACGGAGCCTCAATGGGAATGGGAAGAGCTGAACCAACAGACTCAAGCATGTGCTCGTCTACCAGTTGACAAAAAAACAGCATTAGCTCGAGGTTAAGTGGGGCTGGAATAAGGTGCGGTGCGGATCAATGAGTTGACTTCAGCGCTACTTTTTAGGGCTTGATCAAACCCCGAAAATCTAATAATCGCACCTCTCGTCAGCGAAGGCTCTCGATGTAATGAGACTCTTGGAAGTAATCATCTAAGTCTGGCAGCAACAATGAACCGTTCGTTGGTAATGAAGCTAACTTATTTTCCGAGATTGTTCTCAAAATAAAAGGATCGCACGCCAAGTTTGAGATGGACTGTAAAGATAAAGCGGCTAAACGGTTTCTGATAATCTCAAAGCGCTCGTTTGAGTACATTAACTCTTGCAAGAACTTTAGTAAATTCACACGGAAACTTCAAAGTCCAACGCCCCAAAAGTCATACAAAGTTTTCTTGAAGAATGGGACTCAAAAGTCAGTGGTCTCCAGCGTGATAATCGCATGGCTTAGTTTTTACACTGAATGTCCTTCCTGACAACTCCTACCAAACCAATGCCCTATCTAGGGATGTACAGTACAGGCCTAACGTTTGGACACACCTTCTCAATCAATGCGTTTTCTTTATTTTCATGATAAAGGGGAACTATTATTGTATGGCCGGGTCGGGGAACTTTATTTAGCAGGAAAATCTACTGTTAAAATGTTGGTTCCTGTAGTTTTATTGAAAATGTCTTGAATGTTGAAAATGTGAGCAGAAAAGTTTTCCTCTTGTAAATTCAAACTTAAGTGTTGCTTGCACTTTATTTAAACAAGATGTGAATGCATTGGCCATTAACTGTTGTTTACTTGCTTGCTTGTATCCATAGTTCATTTATACATAACTATAACCTGCAGTGTCCAGTATCCAGTAGTTATTTCACAGTCACACTATTTAAATTGCTTTTTGTCAAATACCGTAATTTCCGGACTATAAGCCGCACCAGCTAAATTTAGGGGAAAATACAGATTGCTCCATATATAAGCCGCACCCGACTATAAGCCGCAGGCGTTTTGATGTGTAATTTCCGTAGTATATAGGGATTCCTGCTACCACGGAGGGGATTGTCGGGACAGAGATGACTGTTTGGGAACGCAAAGAGTCTCATTTATTAACAATAAATCTTTCAATCATTCAATCAAACTTTCACATCTTTGACATGGCGAACAGCATTCGTGCAGAGTACAAATAATACAACGGTGCAAAGTAATACAAAGTGCTCGCCTGTAACACGGCAGTAAAAGTGCAGTCCCGCGGCCGTTTACGTTATCAAAATAACCAGCCGACTACCGGTATATGAAAAGTCATTCTTTAATCATTGTGTCATCGTCTTCCTCCCGCGTACTAAAACCACCGAAATCCTCTTCGTCGGTGTCGGAGAAGAACAGGTCCAAAATGGCGTCGTCAGCCACTCTCTCTCCTTTGTTCTCGCTCTCAAAACCTTCCTCTTCGTCAGTGGAATCAACGGCTTCGGCTTCGTCAGCCGTTACGCCGTCCTCTTCATCATCATCATATGCACTTCTCCGTTTTTTTTCCATATTGAGGGTGTTTGCATGAACACTTCCTTTGCGCAAACTGTCGCTGACGCTCTCCTACTCTTTGTTTTGCTCTCATTACCTGGCGCCAGATGTCTGCCTCGGTCTCGCGCATCCTCGGTAGTGCGCGCCCCTGGTTACCGTAAGCCGTAGAAAAGCCGCACCATTATATAAGCCGCAGGGACCAGAACGAGGGAAAAAAGTAGCGGCTTATAGTCCGGAAATTACGGGTAATTACTGAATCGATTTCAACTCACTGAATCCATTCAGATCATAGCTTTCTAGAAAATTAGATTGTCTCTAAATCATATCAGCAACCACAAGTATTGAATCCAATCCAATTGTTGTCAAATAGTTACTGAATCGATTTCAACTCACTGAATTGATTCACATCGTAGCTTTCTAGAAAATTAGATTGTCTCTAAATTTCAGCAACCACAAGTATCGAATCCAATCCAATTGTTGTTAAAACGAATTGTTACACCTCTAACTAAAACGACTATAAGCAAACCAAAATCTAACTAACTTATTTGCAAAGTGCAAGATGTATATCCAATCAAATTCATACATGCCCCGCCCCCAAATTCTTGCATAAAATAATTGTCAACCACACAGTTGCGCTGCTGTCAACAGTGATGTGATATGACTGTACCACCATGTTTGTGATGAGTCACTTACGGTAACTTTATTTTTGTTTTGTTATACTGTGGTCAACTTTCACTTTAAAGTTTTCCTGTATTATGTTCTGTTGTTTTTTTTGTTTGTGTTGGGAGCCTAATTACACCCAAAAAAGACAGCAGGGATCCTAAGTAGGCGGGACGTACCCAACCCGACAAACATCACACGGATAATAAAATATTGTTTTTAAAAATTGGTCATTAATGGAAGGGATACATTGAGAGTACAGGCTGGACACTTGATAATAATGTTGGTTTTCTAAATAATCAAATTCCAGTTAGTGCAAAGGGTACTATTTGTCATGTAGGGCTGCAGCGTCAAAAATCGACAGTAACATTTTTAAATTTGACACTTTTTAAGAGGGTGGGGTGTGGTTTCAATCGCAATCTGGCAACATTGAAAAACAAAGTTTCATACACCACAAGTAAGGGTTTAAAAAAAAGCATTGTAGGTCACCTTTAAAGTAGCCCTATTTGGAAAAAGCAACTTCTCTCACCTATTTGTACCTTGAAAATGTGAAATCAAACCATGGATGCATGGCAAAGATATTTATAAAACAATCTTGCCTCCTTTCACACTTCCCCAAACGAACCGTTTGGAATTTGCCCAATTTGTGACGTTTTTTCCCCCAAGTGTGACGTCAGCTGATATCTCCATATATGGTAGAGATCTACCCAAAGAGCTTTGTGCGAGTTCGCCATTGTAGTCCGACGCTGTAGTCAATAAGCTGATTTTTCTCTATCCTCTTGTTGTGGTCGTACATGCATCCTTCGCTGTTGCCATTTCTAATAAAAAGTTGCATATTAGCTTGCAAGTTCTAATTTATATCTGCCAGCAGGCTCCATGTGAAAGTGCTAAAAACTACAACATGGCTGACAGGGATAAGATAGTCTGTAGAACTATGCACAATTTTGACCAAAGAACCACCATTACATTTTACATAGACCACGAGGAAGTGTTTTAAATGTCGAAAAAAAAGAGTCATATATGAAACCTTTAAAATGGCCCATGACGCATGGATAATCAAAATAGCTGTTAGTTGCAGCCCTAATCTGATTATTGTTTTTATTTTATGTATAGATTTTTTTTTTAACAATGCTCGACCATTTCTGTCTGCTGAGAAAAACTGTCCGTCAAACAAATGTAATTGATGACCCTCGAATTACAGATTTTCACAATACTTTGTTTTATTTTGGCAACAATACCGTAGCCATAGTAATGTGTCGTTTTTAGACGTATTCCTTCATTTGTCATCGACAAAAGTAATACATCTCTAGGTGGTGTGTAAAAAAAAAAAAAAAAAGTAGTAAAAGGGGGTTGGTAACTCAAAATGTTGAAAGAGCCATATTGGACCAAAAAGGCAAAAAAACAAATCTGTCTGGAGCTGCAAAAAATTAACAGCCTTATATAAATCTTATAATGATGAAAACACATGATGTAAGTGTCTATTTTAGCTATATTAGCCTAAATAGCTTGTTAACATTGATTAGCTTCTAGTCATGCACTGACAAAACATGCCTGATTAGCACTCCACACAAGTCAATAACATCAACAAAGCTCACCTTTGTGTATTTTGTCCATCAAAATGTTTGGTGGACAAAATGAGACAAAGAAGGAGGTCTTTCTGTGGCAGCGTCGGAGAAAGTTATACATATAACCAAACTGTTGCATCACAGTCTACACAACTACGGTGGGTTCAAGGGCCACCGAAATTAGAAAGACAAAACAGCGCTCGCCAAATACTCTCATTAGTGAAGCATAAAAACAAACATATTAAACAGTGGGCTTTCTAACAATTAGGAAGGTTTGTGTCGTGTTTGTTCTCCTACAGAAACCATATTAAAACAAAAAATATATTTTTTCCCCATCTCTTTCCATTCGGGCAGATCTGGGCAAAGTACGGCCCGCGGTCCATTAAGATTTTCAATCCGGCCCGCCGGGCGGTCTACATAGTTTTTTTTAGACCTTTAACATGCTGTTTCTAAATACCATGAGTCTTGAACTATAGAAAGTATTTCAATGGTTAAAATCTGCGCTTTTGAGTGTTATACGAGTTATTACGGTAATCTACGTCACAGCAGCTCAGACGAGGAACATAACAGAGTGGGCGGGGTTTGTTATCAGAGAAGCCAGCCTGAAACGCATGTGTCAGGAACAGATGCAGAAGCAAATATTTTGCTGTCTGTTACATTTTTGTAGTGTTTTGCTTGATTGTAAAAGAGCTGGTCTGAGAAGTAAAAGAGGAGCGATGTTCATATGTTGTTAATATTCAGTGTTTTATTGTTCATAGTTAATATTGTAAATCTCACTTTCTTTATTCTAATGTACATTTTGGGTGTCCCGTTCAGTAAAAACCTGTAAAATTCCATTCCTTTTTTTTTAGGTGGTCTGTCATAACTTTTTTAGAACTCTATCGGACATTGTGACTTTTGGTACTAGCGATCCTGAAATAAAAAGAGACCCTAACGCACATACTGTACATCAGATGTTTACAGCTAAATGTGTATATATAATTTATACACACATAAACGTTTTTCTCTCAATGTGACCCCTCCCGAGTCAAAATATTTGCCCAGCTCTGCACTATGGCGACGCTAAAGAGCCGTGGGTTGCTGTCAAACACTCCTCACAAGATCCAAAACGCCAAGTAGTAATTCTTTTAAAAATACACCTTTGTCCCAACCTTAAAGCTATTTTTAGGCTACAGTGACTAAAAAGACCCCCTACTTCCCACCCTTGCCTTGTTGCATGCTGAAGAAAAAGTGTAGTATTGACCTCTGGCTGACACGGGGAGAGCGATGGAGGAGGGAGGGTGCTGGATGATGATGATGACGGTGGTGGTGGTGGTGGTGGATGCAGGTTGGAGGGTGTGCTGCCTTGGTTGTAGGGAGAAAAAAAATCAAGCAGGAGCCACACAGAGAGGAGAGGGCTGAGACAACAACTGTTGGAGAGCTGCACGGGGTTAAAGGAAAAAAGTGTTTCAGAAGGAAATGGGAGACAAAAGCGAGGACTCTGAGCCCCCCCACGGGCGGCTTTAAAGAGCCGCTACATCTGAGGCGCTGAAATATTAAGAGCCAAGAGAGAGAGCGGGGAAAAAAAGTGAAATCTAATATCGTAGTGATGACCTATATGAGAAATAGTAATGCACTGATGATGAGGATGACTCACTGGATTACAAAACATTGAATTTAAAAAGATGAGATTTATTGGATATGTACAGTAGATGCTTTGTTTTTGTCCTTTCACACAATGTGACCAGTACAGCTCTTGCGTATTTATTAGCTTTTTTTTATGTGCAGTTCAAACACATTCAATAACGAAACTTAGCTGAAATATTATGTATGAGCAGTTAACACAAAATGTCATTATGAAATGACTACATTTATTGGTACGTAGTCCAAAGACCATGCAAGACAAATATACAATTTTATTGTACTAATTTTTTTGTGTTTATTGTTGTGCAAAGAGTAGATGCATGTGAGGTTTTTTTTAGTTCTATTTTGGCCCACTTTTCAGGTTTTCAATTTTGCTTAAAGACGCTATTTGCAAAAAGGAACATAATAATACATATTTCTCAGTACAATAAAATATGAACTATTTCTCACTTTTTCTTTCAGATCATTATTTGTAAATTATTATTATTGTTAATTGAATTGTTGCTTGTATGTTCTTTTTTATATCAACATATAAAACCTTGCTTTTGTTTCATATATATAACAAACCTCATAAATGTTGCAAAATAAACATTATAAAAACACTACTACCATCATTAAACACTTTAGGACAGCATTCTATAAATACATACAATGCCCCCACATGAAAAATATTAAAGCCTATGTTTTTTTTCCAAACAAATATTGCAATATCTTTAAATATGATTTTTTTAACGCACACATGGATACAATAGCCTTCTTCTTTTTCTTTTTTTTTTGACATCCAGTATCAGACATTATCATCAATTACATTATATTTGCATACATCATACATGAATTGTCTGCCCTAAATGTCAAAATATTTTGTTTTGTTTTGTATCCAAGTAATGTTAAAAAAACAACATAAACAAACAAAACAATAAATAAATAAACTCACTCTTTCAAATTATATAATGCTTTTAAGACAGGTTTTCTTCTTAAGATTACTCTTTTATTAAAAAAAATGTGTTATGATTCCTTAAAGTAAAACAAACCCTGCATAAGGAAATTCTATTTCCCGGAGAGCTAAATACACACCATTAATCTCCATCTTGACACTTCCTACACAGGCAAGAAGCCACAATTGCATCGCAAACAAACACAGTGGCGACACATCAGGCGTGTCCATCTGTCCGCGACTCTCCCCAATAAGAGCCCCGAGGATCTCAACCCGTAACCCCCCCTAACACCGCCACTCGTTTGTGTCAAAGCATTTTCCTCCTTAGCCGTCCCGTTTGCCCGCCGTATTTGACAAACATGAAACGGAGCCTGGCCGGGATGTCAGCTGGTTGGCCCATCTGCCAGTCAGTGGGACGGTAAAGCTTTGGTCCTGGGGGGTAACCTTAGGAGAACTCTATGTGCGCTACTTGCAACAATTCATACATTTTGACCAAAAACTGTCTTTCATAGGATAAAATAATTGGAGATCCTTTCTTGTTGGAATTGTAGATGTGTTCTTACCTATCCGTTCACATGTATACTGTATATCTCCAGCTGCTGACTCCATGATGCTTCACTGCTCAGCCTTTCATGCATTCTGTTCTTTGGTAGGCAGGCTGCGCCCTTGAGCTGCCGTAGGAAGAGGCGAGCTCGTTCTCGCTGCACGCTGGAGAAAAGGGAGCTTGCATGAATGCACACACTACAATAATGTTTGGGACAAGTGTGTGTGTGTTCCTAAAAAGAGAATGCACATGGAAAGTTATTCACCTCTGCTTTTGTAGCGTCAAGCATAACTGCACGTGTTAATACATTTAGCTTTTCTATTCTGTGTCTCTTCCTGCGATATTTGTTCACTGCTGCTAAATGAGGGGTCCACTTGAATGTCATATAGAGGATCTTTGACAAGTAGTTTGTACAGTTGAGCCTTGGTCATAAAAACACTTCAAATAGTGTTTTGGGGCTGGGTCCTTAAAAAAAACATTGATTTGTTTGACAGGCCTTTTTTGCAGCGGGTTCTCAAAAACAGCAGAGCACTCCTGTCATCCATATAAACAATTTTGGACTGTTGATTTGATAACGTGATGCAAGAAACACGCGATCACTCCTGTCATATAAATGATAAATGATAAATGGGTTGTACTTGTATAGCGCTTTTCTACCTTCAAGGTACTCAAAGCGCTTTGACACTACTTCCACATTTACCCATTCACACACACATTCACACACCGATGGAGGGAGCTGCCATGCAAGGCGCTAACCAGCACCCATCAGGAGCAAGGGTGAAGTGTCTTGCTCAGGACACAACGGACATGACGAGGTTGGTACTAGGTGGGGATTGAACCAGGGACCCTCGGGTCGCGCACGGCCACTCTTCCACTGTGCCACGCCGTCCCTAATATAGATGATTTTTGACTATCATTTTATTTTGGCAGTAGGTCCTTGAAAACAACATAGTGCATCTGCCATATTTAGGATCTTTAATTAGTGTGTTTGCCCTAGGGCAGGGGTCAGCAACACAAAATGTTGAAAGAGCCATATTGGACCAAAAATAGAAAAAATAAATCTGTCTGGAGCCGCAAAAAAATTAAAAACTCTTATAGAAGTCTTATAACGAAGTCAGTATATGATGTTGAAATATAATATTTATTCTACACATTTTTACAGCTTTGGCGAACATTAGTAAAACGGATGCTTCTCAGAGGGTGAGATTACTCCTGGAAATGACTGGCTTAGAATGACCAAAGGTTTAGATGTGTGTGTCCAAGTTAAAGGAAACGGCTGGCTGTTTTCTTCTAGTAAATGTATTTCAATCTTTGGCAAGTTGGGTAACGTTTGCCGTGGTCTATAACGGCACACAAACAAACAGAAATGCAGCCAATATTACATACAAATAACATACTGTAAGTACAGGAAATTACATGAGCTCAAATATACCTACAAACGAGACATAATGATGCAATATGTACATAGCCTAAATAGCATGTTAGCATCGATTAGCTTGCAGCCATGCAGTGACCAAATATGCCTCTACTCAAGTCAATAACATTAACAAAGCTCACGTTTGGGCATTTACAGCATAAAAAGTTTGGTGGACAAAATGAGACAAAGAAGGCGTGGCATAAAACAGGTCTTTCTGTGGCGGCGGCGGAGAAGGTTGTACATGTAAACAAACTACGGTGCGTTAAAGGACCGCCAAACCTATCAGGACAAAACGGCACTCGCCAAATACTCTCATTAGTGAAGCATGTTTAATATAAACAATGGGATTTCTAACAATTGGAAAGGTTTGTGTCATGTTTGTCCTACAGAAACCATATTTAAAATAAATATATATTTTTTCCTCCATCATTTTCCATTTTCATACATTTTTGAAAAAGCTCCAGGGGGCCACAAGGGCAGCGCTAAAGAGCCGCATGCTGCTTCAGGTTGCCGACCCTAGCCCTATGTCCATAAAACAGTGCTCTTGTCATATATATATATATGATGACTTGCAGTATGTTCTTAAAAATGTGAGAGCATTCCTGTTTAGGTGATTTTGACTCACGTTTATGCAGAGCTCTGCTGCCATATAGATCATTTTTGGTTTTGCCCTAAATCCTTAAAAAAAGCAGAGAGCTCCTGTCAATCATTGACTCTTGTTTTTTGCAGTGGGTTCTCGCGTTTTTGAACTCGCTACTTAAAAACAGCTGTGCGCTTCTGTCATAAAGATGATATTTGATAACCGTTTTGCAGTAAGTAAGTCCTTCAAAACAGCAATCCTCTTTTGCTATATAGATCTTTGATTAGCGTTTTTGCAATAGTTCTTAAAAAACAGTAGCCGATCCTGTTATATTATGGGTCTTCGACAAGCATTCTAATGGTAATTCCCTAAAAACAGCAGGGCCCTCCTGTCATGTGGAGAATCTTTGACTCGTGTTTTTGTTGTTGTTGAAATAGATCTTTAAAAACAGCAGTGTTCCTGTCATAAAAAGGATCTTTGACTAGCTTTTCACAAACAAGAACTTTAAAGACAGTAAAACATTCCTGTTGTATGATGATCTTTGACTCAATTTTTTTTGCTGTAGGTCCTTAAAAACAGCAGAGAACTCCTGTCATGTAGAGAATTTTTGACCCTTGTTTTTGTTGCTGTTGCCAAAGATCCTTAAAAACAGCAGCGTGCTGTTGTCATGAATATGATCTCACAAAACACAGTCCACGAAACACGTCTGATACAGTGCATCCAGAAAGTATTTGCAATTCTTTACAGTTTCCCCCATTTTGTTATGTTACAGCCTTATTCCAAAACTGAATACATTAATTTTTGTCCTCACAATACACACAATACCCCATAATGTTAATATAAATGTTTTTTTTTAAGCTTGCAAATTTATTAAACATAAAAAATAGTATTGCTCAAAATTTTGTTGATGCAACTTTGACAGCAATTATAGCCTCAAATGTTTTGAATACAATGCCAAAAGCTTGGCGCAATTATCTTTGGGCAGTTTTACCCATTCTTCTTTGCAGCATCTCTCAAGTTCCATCAGGTTGGATGGCAAGCGTTGGTTTGTATTCAGGATGTCTCTGTACATTGCTGCATTCATCTTTCCCTCTATCCTGACTCGTCTCCCAGTTTGTGCTGCTGAAAACCATCCCCACAGCATGATGCTGCCACCACCATGCTTCACTGTAGGGATGGCATTGGCCTGGTGATGAGCGGTGCCTGGTTTCCTCCAGTATCAGACTAGAGAATTTAGTTTTTCATGGTCTGAGAGTCTTTCAGGTGCATTTCGGCCAACGTATTACTAAGAAAGGGCTTCGGTCTGGCCACTCTACCATACAGGCTTTATTGGTGGTTTGCTGCAGAGATGGTTGTCCTTCTGGAAGGTTCTCCTCTCCCCACAGAGGAGTGCTCTAGCTCTGACAGAGTGACCATTGGGTTTTTGGTCACCTCCCTGACTAGACTAAGATGAATGCAGCAATGTACAGAGACATCCTGGATGAAAACCAACTTTTCCCATCCAATCTGATGGTGCTTGAGAAGTACTGCAAAGAAGAATGGGCACAACTGCCCAAAGATATGTGTGTCAAGCCTGTGGCGTTGGATTCAAAAAGACTTGCGGTTGTAATTGCTGCCAAAGGTGCATCAACAAAGTATTGAGCAAAGACTGTGCATACCTTTGTATATGTAATGTTTTTCTTTTTTTTTTTTATATATAATTTTGCAAAATTAAAAAAAATAAAAGCTTCACATTGTCATTACGGGGTATTGTGTGTAGAATTTTGAGGACCAAAATGAGTTTATTCCACACATTTTTGTAACATAACAAAATGTGGTAAAGAGGAGTGCTGTGGATACTTTCTGGATGATCTTTGACGATTTTTTTTTTGCATTGGTCCTTAAAAACAGCAGAGCGCTTCTGTCATGTAGAGAATCTTTGACCCGTGTTTTTGTCGTTGCCAGAGATCCTTGAAAACAGCAGAGTCCTCTTGTGATAAATAGGATCTTTGACTAGCTTTTATGAACTTGGCCTTTAAAGACAGCCAAGCTCTTCTGTTTTATAGATGATTTTGACTAGCTTGTTTGCAGTGGGTCATGTAGAAGAACTTTGGCGAGCATACACATTGCTTCAGTTATCATTTCTGAATGTATGACTTTATTTTTGACTGTTATTAATTTGGTGAAGTAAGAGTTGCAAGGTATGAGTTGTAGAAGAAAAAACCCTTTCCCTGTTTCCCTTCTTCTCACGCACGCTGTAATGGTACTTCAGTCAACTTTGACTGTTGACTAGCAGGTAGAAAGCCTCTCCTAAGTGGCCGACATCGTCCCTAACGCTCACATCAGTCGGTCTCGCCGCGTGATATGTGTAGCGGTAATCCTGAAGGGCTGATGTATGCACAGCGCCGCACCCAGTGAATCTGTACTCTTCTTCTTCTTCTTCTTCTTCTTGCATCCCCGAGCATCTATGATCTGGGGTTAGTCAATCATCAATCAAGGCCAAGTGCAGCGTACTGTACGGCGGCCCGTCTTTTAAAGTGTAGTTGTGAAGGACTGGCTAAGACGGCCTAAGGGACACTTTGCTTGGTCTGGGCCCTCTCGGGTTTGATGTGGAAGGTGTGCGTGGTAATGGCTACACACAGAATGCATTAATGTTGGCGTTATGTAAAGGTACTACTCAGGCTTTTCCTGCTCTAATGCTGGTCCTGTGCACACAAATCAACATTTATTGGATGGACATCATGTGTCCTGTTTGGGCACACTGGTTCTTTAATTTATCTTATTTTCAAGCATTTTTCCTTACAGAAAATAATGGAAATTTGATGTTTATATTTTATATATTGGATAAATAAGTCTAAAAATAAGTTAAGCTCTGGCAGCAGTAACATCTGTACATCAGTTTTTACCCGATGACAAACAATACAGGTCCTCTTGCAAAAAACACTTTATATCTGTTCAAGTTTATTCACAATACCATATAACAAATACAATAGTAGTGAAATATCATCATTTAAAGATGTTGGTATCGCTTTTTTTGTTATTTACATTCAGCTTTTTTATTGTTATTTTTGCCATATTGTGCCAGGGAGCCAGGACAGATGTGCATACATGTAGCTTTTGACATTTTATATGGTTGTCATCACACAAACTTTAGAAGTCTGACGTTATTGTAATATTATTATAATATACAATTATGTGTGTGTATGTAATATATGTATAGTGTATATATATACATTATATATATATATACAGTATATATTTATATATATATATATTCCAAAGACATGCACCTGGGGATAAGTTGATTGGCAACACTAAATTGGCCCTAGTGTGTGGATGTGAGTGTGAATGTTGTCTGTCTATCTGTGTTGGCCCTGCGATGAGGTGGCGACTTGTCCAGGGTGTACCCCGCCTTCCGCCCGATTGTAGCTGAGATAGGCTCCAGCGCCCCCCACGACCCCAAAGGGAATAAGCGGTAGAAAATGGATGGATGGATGGATTTATATATATATATATATATATATATATATATATATATATATATTACAGTAGTATATATATATATATATATATATATATATATATATATATATATATATATATATATATATATATACCATATGGATGGATATACAGTGTATATTTATACAGCATATATATACACAGTACAAGCCAAAAGTTCAATTGCGTTTTCTTTATTTTTATGACTATTTACATTGTAGATTGTCACTGAAGGCATCAAAACTATGAATGAACACATGTGGAGTTATGTACTTAACAAAAAAAGGTGAAGTAACTGAAAACATGTTTTATATTCTAGTTTCTTCAAAATAGCCATCATTTGCTCTGATTACTGCTTTGCACACTCTTGGCATTCTCTCAATGAGCTTCACGCACACCTGTGAAGTGAAAACCATTCCTTCTCTTGAAGCTCTGTACTGCGCTGCCAAGACAAAAATGTGCAACATTTGTTGCTACACTACCGCTTCGTCCAGAGAACCTTTGCTTAAAGGCCTACTGAAATGCGATTTTCTTATTTAAACGGGGACCATTCTATGTGTCATACTTGATCATTTCGCGATATGGCCATATTTTTGCTGAAAGGATTTAGTAGAGAACATCGACGATAAAGTTCGCAACTTTTGATCGCTGATAAAAAAGCCTTGCCTCTACCGGAAGTAGCAGACGATATGCGTGTGACGTCACAGGTTGTGGAGCTCCTCACATCTGCACATTGTTTACAATCATGGCCACCAGCAGCGAGAGCGATTCGGACCGAAAAAGCGACGATTTCCCCATTAATTTGAGCGAGAATGAAAGTTTCTTGGATGAGGAAAGTGAGAGTGAAGGACTAGAGGGCAGTGGGAGCGATTCAGATAGGGAAGATGCTGTGAGAGGCGGGTGGGACCTGATATTCGGCTGGGAATGACTAAAACAGTAAACACAAGACATATACAGTATATACTCTATTAGCCACAACACAACCAGGCTTATATTTAATATGCCACAAATTAATCCCGCATAACAAACACCTCCCCCCTCCCGTCCATATAACCCGCCAATACAACTCAAACACCTGCACAACACACTCAATCCCACAGCCCAAAGTACCGTTCACCTCCCCAAAGTTCATACAGCGCATATATTTCCCCAAAGTCCCCAAAGTTACGTACGTGACATGCACATAGCGGCACGCACGTACGGGCAAGCGATCAAATGTTTGGAAGCCGCAGCTGCATGCGTACTCACGGTACCGCGTCTGCGCATCCAACTCAAAGTCCTCTTGGTAAGAGTCTCTGTTGTCCAAGTTCTCCACAGGCCAATGGTAAAGCTTGACTGTCATCTTCCGGGAATGTAAACAATGAAACACCGGCTGTGTTTGTGTTGCTGCAGTCGGCTGCTTCCCACCTACAGCTTTCTTCTTTGCTATCTCCACTGTTCATTGAACAAATTGCAAAAGATTCACCAACACAGATGTCCAGAATACTGTGGAATTTTGCGATGAAAACAGACGACTTAATAGCTGGCCACCATGCTGTCCCAAAATGTCCTCCACAATCCGTGACGTCACGCGCTGACGTCATCATACCAAGACGTTTTCAGCAGGATATTTCGCACGAAATTTAAAATTGCACTTTAGTAAGCTAACCCAGCTGTATTGGCATGTGTTGCAATGTTAAGATTTCATCATTGATATATAAACTATCAGACTGCGTGGTCGGTAGTAGTGGGTTTCAGTAGGCCTTTAAGTCCTACGAAACTTCACTAATGATTCAGGGTGTCCCGATACAACCTTTTCCCTTCCGAAACTATACCGATATTGGAGCTTTGAATATTGGCCAATACCGATATTGGTCTGATACGATATCAGCATGAATAATACATACATTTATTATTTTGTTGTGTGGAATGTTAGAAGAGGTTTGCTCAAGTAACATTTTCTCCCAACAGTAAACAATGGCAGGCATGAAAAACAATAACCAATTTATTATTAACCATCTGGAATGGACTTGTGCCGTCTTTAAGTTTAGGTGGAGTTGTGATTGGTGTTTAGGCGACACCTAGTGGCCACATTAATTCATTAAGTTAAGCTCATGACGCAGTAAGTTGAAGGATGCGGTCACACTTGTTACTGGATACTTTCTAATAGATTCTGCCTTGGTGGCTTTGTTTCTAGAAGGTTTAGTCAACTATAATTATTTGTTTACATTGACACAAATGTTTTGTATTGCAATATTGTTAAATTAAGGCAGCACTTCTCAATTTTTTATGCTACGCCCTCCCGAGGAATAAGAAAATATTTTGCGTCCCCCCATTTTCTACCGCGACTCTCTATCGTGTCAATTGTCTATAAAATGTTTATAAGTACACCTCTGAATAACATTGTATCCTTATTAACATTAAAAAGAAAACAACAAGCATGTATTTCCTTGTCTCTCACCATAGTCACAGTGAAGCCAAGCACTACAAATGCTTTGTCACATTCTTACAGGGGAAAAAAAGCATGTTCTTCGGACCGATATCAAAATCCGATCGGGACACCTGTACTAAAGATGATGCTTTGATTGATTGGTGATTGATTATTGTACTGAGTAGCCAGGACAGAGATGCACGTACTGCTAGCTTTTGCAGCACACATAAGCTTTGTCACATCACATGAAAAAAATGAATAAAAAGCATCATATCACTTCCAAGATTATTAGAAGTCTGGTGTTGTGATGGGACGAGAGCTCAATGTAATTGATGAGTTAGTACACATTTATTTTGTGGAATTGATGGTTGTATGGAAAATAAACATATAATATAATAGCTATAAGGCACACTTAAAATCCTTTCGTTTTATCAAAACTCAACAGTGCGCCTTATAACCCGGTGCGCCTAATGTACGGAATAATTTTGGTTGTGCTTACTGACCTCGAAGCTATTTTATTTGGTACGTGGTGACATGATTAGTGTGACCAGTAGATGGCAGTCACACATAAGAGATACGTGCAGACTGCTATATGATGGCAGTCACACATAAGAGATACATGTAGACTGTTATATGATGGCAGTCACACATAAGAGATACATGTAGACTGCAATACGACTCAAGTAAACAACACCAAAATTGTATATGTTTCATTAAAAATATAGAACATTACAAACGGCGCTCAAAAATCTATCAAAATGTTTAAGTACAACTTTGGTACGCTATGAGCCGCACTGCTTGATGGATTGTACTGCACTTCAACATACGAGTATTATTATGGTGTATGTATAAGGTAAGACATATTATCTGCCATTTTGTTTCGCAATGTTATGCAAAAGCAACTTTTGTTAAATTTGTGTGCGTCCGCCACTGTAGTCCGTGCCGACCCGTAGTCGATACGCTTTTAGCGTAGGGCATTCATCCTCCGCTGTTGCCATTTCTAATATAAAGCAGTGTAAAGTTCTAACTTAGTTTAACTCTGTAAACTCGCCATGAAAGCGCTAAAACATACCGGTGTAGTGAGTTAACATTATTCACCCAAGGAACTTTAGTTATTAGAGAGTTCTGGTCAGACGGTTTTTCACGGGACACATTTTCGTCGTTGTTATTGCACTAGTGAGCCACGGATGAGGAGATGCTGCTCTGTTATGGATTTAAGTAGTCTGAATGTCATTAAAACAGTTAGCTCCATCTTTTGACACTTCTTCCACTCCCGTCCTTGCACGCTACACCGCTACAACAAAGATGACGGGGAGAAGACGCTGCCGAAGGTGAGCCACGTAAATAAGACCGTCCACAAAACGGCGTATCCTGAAGCGAATGTCAGAAAGCAACTTGAAGATGATCTGTAAAACATAATCTATATAACATTTTGACCAAAGAACCACCTTTACATGTTATGTAGCCCACAAGGAAGTGTGTTACATTTACAAAAACAATAAAATAACATGACCCCTTTTAATGCTCCCTATAATTTGGTGCGCCTTTTGTATGAAAATAAACCTGACTAGACCCGCTCATCGGCAGTGCGCCTTATAATCCGGTGCGCCCTATGGTTCGGAAAATACTGTATGTCTTTTTCCACAAATAATATTGTCAAATTTCCTGGTGAAGACAGGCATGTATCAGACATTCATACAAACAGAATCTCCACAAAGCATCATCCTGCATGGACATTGTGAACCATAACCAGTTTCCCCTTTTGCGCTTGAAGTCAGGTATTGTGGCAATTTAATGAGCTGTTCCGACCGAAGGCTGTTTGCATTTGGGCCCAAACAACCGTCTTGGCAGATAATTGTTATTATGCCTCTTAAAGGCCACATGTATGCAGAAACTGTGTGCACATTCGTATTCACACAAAAGAATAGTGATTAAGATCTTAAGCATATATTGTGGGCTTTTTTTATTTGGAACCAGTCTTCAGTGACAGGTTCCCCCATCTCTCCTGGGGAGCCTTCACTCCCAATTTAGACTCCAGCGACGCCGAGTGACAGCAACGGCTCTGGCACCCTACCTTTGCGGTAGCACCACAGTTAACTTAACAAGTCTCCACACGTGAGCTCCCGCTTTGATGTAATTGATTTGAGTGGTTTGAACATATTTCTTGAGGAGAAGTGGATTTTTTTTTCCGCTCTTTTTTTTCATGGCCGATCTGTCAAGACCATCATCAGAGAGACTCGGGTCATTAGTCGTCGTCAGTGCGGCGTTTTGTGTTGAATGTCCATCATGGAAACGTACTTCCTGACACATACAGGCTTTGTTAAGCAGGGCGCCAATGTCTGACCACTCAAGTTAAAAAGCTTCTATAGCTATGAAGCTCATGCAATAAAACAAAATCATTAATTATGACAAATATATATACAGAAAAAGCTTCTCTAATTAATACAAAATGTAATCTTATATGACTACTTAGAAAATAAGAGGCCTCTTTTTTGAATGTATTCAAAATGGAATACAAATACTGTAGAAAAATATAAATAGAAACATGACATACATGAAAATATATTTGGGACAGATATTAAATATACTTATCCGTCACTCCCATCATTTGCTAATTTTATTTTATGTTAATATATAATTTATTATGATTGTTGTATTATCCATCCATCCATTTTCTTCCGCTTATCCCTCTCGGGATCGCGGGGGTGCTGGAGCCTATCCTAGCTGCATTCGGGTGGAAGGCGTGGTGCTCATCGCAGGCCCAACACAGATAGACAACATTCACACTCACATTCACACACTAGGGCCAATTTAGTGTTACCAATTAACCTATTATAAAAATATATAATGATGTATAAAATAATACAAAAATATAATGTATAACACAAAATAATATTATTCTCATGCCGGTGTTTGAAAAAGAGTAAATGAAAATCGCAACACAAATACACTAGGGCTGCAACAACTAATCGATTAAATCGATTAAAATCGATTATAAAAATAGTTGGCGATTAATTTAGTCATCGATTCGTTGGATCTATGCTATGCGCATGCACAGAGGCAATTTTTAATTTTTAATTTTTAATTTTTTTAATTTATTTATTATTTATTTTTTATATAAACCTTTATTTATAAACTGCAACATGTACAAACAGCTGAGAAACAATAATCAAAATAAGTATGGTGCCAGGATGCTGTTTTTTTTCAATAAAATACTGGAAAGGATTTTTTTTTTTTTTGTAGTTTGTCTCTTGTATCCGATTATTAATCGATTAATCGAAGTAATAATTGACAGATTAATCGATTATCAAATTAATCGTTAGTTGCAGCCCTAAAATACACAATTGAATATGATATATACATGCAAAAAAAATTAAGATTTATGTAGAACACATATTTAAAATAATAATCTTGTTTTATATAACTATGTAATTCATCATGATCATGGTTATTTAAAATATATATATATATATATATATATATATATAAACAATTAGTTCATAAAAGTCATGAATACAATTAATTACATTTTATTTTATTTTTTAAATATATTTGTAACAGCTAATACATACAGTTTTATAACTATTATTTTTTTCCCTTTGTTTTGTGTAATTGTAGAACATAAATGTAAAAATAAAATCACGTTTAAGGAAACAAATGTATCCACTATTATTGTATATTTATTTGGTCAACAATAAGCATATTGTTTAATTAATACCACTTCTGACACTGTACTGTGTAGATCAGTGTATATCATGAAATACTTCTAAATATATATATATATATATATAAATGTATATATATATATATATATATATATATATATATATATATATATATATATATATTAAAATGTATATATTAAAATGTATATATACTGTATATGTATTATATATGTATATAATATATATATTATATAAAATGTATATTTTTAAAAAGTGTATGAACTAATCATATTTAATTAAATACGTTTTTAAAGATATATTAATATATTTATTTTTCATTACATTAATTTCTAACTTTATTTTATATAATTGTATAATTAGTCATAGTTTATACAAAAAATATACAAATGTAAAAATAATTGTGTAAGAAAATACATCTTTAAAATATTATTATATTTTGAATTGGTCAATAAACAAGGACCACCAACCACAACAATTATCGTACTGTTTAATGAATACTTCGTCTGACGCTGTACTCTGTAGAGAAGGCGGGTTCAAAGTTATGTGTGGGGGCCATTTGAGGCCGACAGGTTTGTTTATTATTAGATATGCGACAAATTGTAAAAACAAAATGAAATTTCCGAAAAATAATTTAGTCTTCTCTCAGTACTAACCAGAATGTACATTTGCAAGGAAACAATTTACAAGTTACAAGATGCTTTGCTTGCATGTTTTTCAACCAATTTTACTCAAACTTTACACACATATTAGTCAGCTCCCTAAAGATGTGTGCCAAATTTTGTGGGGATTCGACAATATAATATTAATAATAATAATAATAATGGATTAGATTTATATAACACTTTTCTAGACTCTCAGAGAACTGAGAACCCATCATTCATTCACTTCACATTCACACATTGGTGGTGGTAAGCTACATTTGTAGCCACAGCCGCCCTGGGGTTGACACCTAAAGTTATAGTGGGTCCTTTTGTAGAGCTCATTGAGCTGTGAGAAATTTCAAGTCAATCTAACTTATGTTTTCAAACTTTTGTGGGGCGCTGAAACCGTGTGTAATGACAAGGGCACACGTCTTGAGCCACCTGGATTATTTGGGCCAAACATGAGGGCTCCTTGTCTGTCTTCGCCCCTTTTCTGCCCACCACAGGGCCTCTGAGCCCCGAACAGAAGGTGCCTCCTCACAACTCACACCTGAGCTCCTTCCCAGCCTGGGACCAATCCCTCCTACATGCCTTTCTCTCTTTTTCACGAAGCTCTCTATCTTCTCGCGCTCTCTCCGCGGCCATGGCCTGGCCTACTTTTGTACCCTTTGATGTCGACCATGTTGGCCCTCTTCACACGTCATGTGTTCAGAACATTTAGAAAACAGCTCAGTTCCCAGTCTGTGTTTGAATACATATTTCACACGCAGGATAGATGTGATTTAGCTGTGCTCATCATCAAGGTGTGTGTCAAATAGAGGATCTTTGATTAAATGAGCCTTGGTTGCGCTTCCTGTTTTAGTCTTTTATTTATTTTTTCCATTTTGAGTACTTTAATTGTCACAGGAGCAAAGTCATTGGGTTGTGGTTGCAAATTTGAGTTCATGGACGTCCTCCCAAACTCCGCAACATGTTTTGCAAAAGTGCAAGTGCAGCAAAACTTAATTGAAACCAGCAATCATATAGCACAGGGGTGTCAAACTCAAATACAGAGTGGGCCAAAATTTAAAACTGAACAAAGCCGCAGGCCAAGGTTGAACAAATTAACCTTTTAATAGGGTCCCAAACAAGTTTTGAATTGAATATTGAACAAGCAAGGCTTATATAACTTTATAGTGACATGCAAAATCGAGTTTCAAATAATAATAATAATAATAATAATAATAAAAAAATATCAATGGCATATCAAATACAATTTAAATAAAAATGGAATGCCTCTTTTCTATTTGCAGCCTTCTGAGGTAAATATCAACATTAACTTTTTCCACAGGCTAATAAATTTGAAAATAAAATAACAATCAATAAACCAACCATTCAGGACTTTAAACTGCTCAGTTTGCAATACACTGATCTAATCTGATGTGCCCAAGCCAGATACCTGGTATCTTTTCTTGGATGCTAGTTCATTGATGTCGGGGCTCAGACTTTGAGCTGAGGCAACCTTCATTATCGAACAAAGGTGTTCATTCGTCATTATATCTCGCACTGCCTTTAACGTCCGCTTTTTATCCATTCTAACAACGTGCCGGCCCAGTCACAAGATATGTGCGGCTTCTGTACGCACACACACGTGAATGCAATTCATACTTGATCAATAGCGATGCAGGTTACACTGAGGGTGGCCGTATAAACAACTTTAACACTGTTAGAAATATAGGCCACCCTGTGAATCCACACCAAACAAGAATGACAAACACATTTCGGGAGAACATCCGCACCGTAACACAACATAAACACAACAGATACCCAGAACCCTTTGCAGCACTAACTCTGCCGGGACGCTACAAAATACACCCCTGCTACCACCAATACCCCCCCCCCCCCCCCATCCCCCCCACACACACACACACCTTGTAGCGTCCTGGAAGAGTTAGTGCTGCAAAGGGTCCTGGGTATTTGTTCTCATGTGTTTATGTTGTGTTACGGTGCGGATGTTCTCCCGAAATGTGTTTGTCATTCTTGTTTGGTGTGGGTTCACAGTGTGGCGTATATTTCTAACAGTGTTAAAGTTGTTTATACGGCCACCCTCAGTGTAACCTGTATCGCTGTTGATCAAGTATGCATGGCATTCACGTGTGTGTGCGTACAGAAGCCGCACATATCTTGTGACTGGGCCGGCACGTTGTTAGAATGGATAAAAAGCGGACGTGACGATTTTCGGGAGGGGCACTGAAATCTGGGAGTCTCCCGGGAGGGTTGGCAAGTATGAGAATTAGCCGCTGTATATAATCGGCGGGCCAGCTCTAGTGTTAATGTGATATCGCCTCAAGTGCTAAGTGAAATTACACGGCGGGCCAGAGTTTGACACCCATGATATAGCACAAAAGATAGTATGCAACATCATCACAAGCCATATTGGTGAGAATATGTGGCAAAGCATGGACAAATCCTGTGTTGCTTGTGCTATTTATGTAATTCCGACAATTAAACCACATGGTGGCACTGTTATCGAACCCCATACGTCTAATTGCCTTGAAATTTCTCACACAGCTCATTGCACTCTACAAACACCCCCTGTAACTATGAGGCAGCTTTGTCAAATCACAAGCTTTGGCGCACACTTTAAGGGGACTAGAAATCACATATGTGAGCAGGATTGGTTGAAAAACATCTTTGTAATTTAGCAGCTAATTATCCATAAATCATAAAACATTTGTCTCATGATTATTGATTCTGAGAATATCTGTATTACATGTATAATAACATGCCTTTCGGGATATGTACCAAATTTGGTACTTCTATAGGTACCCACTGAAGTCTGTTTGTAGTACTGGGTACCGTTTCAAGTAAAATTAAATATTACTATTGATAACTTTGTTGCTCGTGACGTCACGTTCGGTTACAACTCGGCACCAGCTCAAGCACTTAGCCCGGGAAGCAAGCAGTCAGGCACTCAGAGCAAACTCGTGGTCGTGTTACAGTTTTCCACACCAACAAAGCAAGAAGAAGCCGCTGAGAAGTACAGTAAGGCTCCACTTTTCATAATGCGCTAGCACGATGCTAATTTTAATGAGATTTGCCATAGGCATGCTAAAGATTAGCAATAGCGATTTTACATGGGGATTTCAACACCTCCAAATTTTGGTAATCGAAACTACAACTAAGATGCGTGTTACAAATAAACAGTGTGGTAATAAGTACACTTTGTAGGGCTCAACAACAAAAGAAACGTCTGGCACATTCAACCTAATGGCAAAGACTATTTCCTGGCTAGGGCAACACACCGTAGTAAAGTGAAGTGAATTATATTTATGTAGGGTTTTTTCTCTCTCAATGTTTAAAGCGCTTTACGTAGTGAAAACCCATTATCTACATCTTTAATCTACATTTAAACCAGTGTGGGTGGCACCGGGAGCAGGTGGGTAAAGTGTCTTGCCCAAGGACACAACGGCAGTCGCTCTGATGACTGAAGCAGGAATCAAACCTGGAACCCTCAAGTTGCTGGCATGGCTGCTCTACCAACCGACCCACACCACCCCACAGTAGTAGTCTATAGCAGTGTTTTTCAACCACTGTGCCGCGGCACACTAGTGTGCCGTGAGAGACAGTCTGGTGTGCCGTGGGAGATGAGCTAATTTCACCTATTTGGGTTAAAAATATTTTTTGCAAACCAGTAATCCGCAAATAATGTGTTGTTGTTAAGTGTCTGTGCTGTCTGTAGATCGGCAGACTTACCATGTTATACTTTTCCATATCAGTAGGTGGCAACAGGTAGCTAATTGCATCGTAGATGTCGGAAATGGTGGGAGGCAGCGTGCAGGTAAAAAAGGTGTCTAATGCTTAAACCAAAAATAAACAAAAGGTGAGTTCCCCTAAAAAAAGGCATTGAAGCTTAGGGAAGACTGTGCAGAACGAAACTAAAACTGAACTGGCTACAAAGTAAACAAAAACAGAATGCTGGACGACAGCAAAGACTTACTGTGGAGCAAAGACGGCGTCCACAAAGTACATCCGAACATGACACGGCAATCAACAATGTCCCCACAAAGAAGTATAAAAACAACTGAAATATTCTTGATTGCTAAAACAAAGTAGGTGTGGGGAATAGCGGTCAAGGAAGACATGAAACTGCTACAGGAAAATACCAAAAAAAGAAAAAAAGCCACCAAAATAGGAGCGCAAGACAAGAAGTAAAACACTACACACAGGAAAACAGCAAAAAAGTCAAACTAAGTCAGGGTGTGATGTGACAGGTGGTGACAGTACACCTACTTTGAGACAAGAGCTATATTGGTACATGCTTGTTTATGCTTTAAAGTCATATCCAACAATTGCGATAACGACTTCTTATTGTCAATATCGGCTGCTGAGTTTCAGTTTTTAATTATATTTGCTGGTGATGTGCCTCCGCATTTTTTCAATGGAAAAAATGTGCCTTGGCTCAAAAAAGGTTGAAAAACACTGGTCTATAGGCTACTGCCATCGAACGTCTTGGAATTGCAACTTCATGAAAAACCTACAATACAGTACAGTGCAGTACTTGCAAATGAAAGAGAGTGCGAGTAACAAGTTAACTGGAACGCACAGCTCCGTGTTAAATGTTAAAAACAAAGGTTTTTATTAACACATTAACACCCACTAAAGTACTGAAAAGTGGTACAGTTGGGTACCGCTATCGATTCCCAGGTCCCGGGAATAGGTACCCATCCCTACATGTCTTACAAAGTATTTTGACCACAACCTGTAGGGGGCGCCACAAATGTCATTTGAAAAATCGGCTTTCATTGTAGATTCCTATTTTTATGGATAAGTGTGATGAAGTTTTTCCAAACCTTGCGCTAAAAACTTCTGGCATATTGTTAATGCAGGGCACGACTCCGCCAGACTAATAAGGTGTTGGTCTATTCTTCGAGACGTCTCCGGCAGTAATTAGCGGGCGGCTTTGAGTCAGGCCAGCCGAGGGTGATGGGAGGGACAACATGAGGGAGACCGCGGCCGCCGCCTATTTGGTAGCCCCTGATGGAGGTTATATATTCTGTGACAACTGGACCAGAGTAATCAAAATGTGTTAATAATCCCTTCAAAGGAGTTTGGCGGCACGTCTTTGAGAAGCCTCAGTGAACGTCAATCCCAAAGCAAGACCCCGGTTCTGCCAGCCCCGCCCTCACAGACCCCTGTCACTCCCTTTCCTCATTTGTTTTTGATCTTATCATCTAACCATTCTTTTTTTTAATCGACAAATTAGCAAGGCTACCTTCTGAAGTGACCGTTTTCGTCGGCTTTATTTCCATTTTCTACAGTCTTGTGGCTGTTCCGGGTCAGTCCAATAAATTATATTCTTTTGTCGGAGGATTAGCGCAAAAAGGAAGTTCGCAAACATGTCCAGATGGGGGTCTCTAATGCGGGATGTCCAAATCTTCCTGTCCCTAAAAGGATGAGCATCTTGATCAATAAAGAAATCAATATGGTGGTTGGGGATAATGCGGACGTTTTGATTATATGTATATTGATCAGAGGCAGGCTAAGTAGCTTCGAGGATATTGATTGACGTGATTTGGATTTATTTTGTTTCAGGGTGTTTTGTACGTTTGGGTTTTCGAAAAGCGCATAACATCGAACAAAACACGTATATGTTGATGAGTAAACACATGCCACGCTATTACAATAAAGTATGTCTTTACAAAAGCAGTATTTTGTACAAAGAACTACAGTAGGACTTGTTTGCACAATTTTTACTTTCAAGGTGCACTATTCTGCAAGTGATCTAACAGTAATGTGTCTCAGGAGCACTAAACGTAAGAAAATACTATTAGCTTCCCTCCACTTTCCTCATGGACATAATATGCAGGTGAAACCCCACAAATTAGACTATTGTGCTAAAGTTTGTTTATTTCAGCAATTAGATTTGCAAGGTGAAACTGATATATGACATAACAGGCTCATAACATGCATTCAAGCCTTCTTTTGATGTCATTTTGATGAATGTGGCTTACAGTTTATGAAAATCTCGAATTGAAAAGCTCCAAAAATGTGGGGTTTTCAAAAACTGCAAGTCATGGTCATCAAAATTATTACCAAAGAATACTTGTCATATCTCACCATACATGTAATGAGTTTATATCACATTTGACATTGAAAGTTGGAATGCTGACATTAAGTAACTTCTGCACGGTATTTAAATTTTTGGGGTTTCACCTGTAGTCTCGAGCTAAGAGCCCACCATGTAGGACTGGGCCGACAACAAATTTTTGCTGGTTGAAAGATTGACCTACGAGTTATTGCCGATAAACGATATTATTGCCATTATTTTTATGAGACCAAATGAACCATTGGTGTAAAGATAATACATAATATTAATGCTTGTATATCCTTTTAAATGCAATATACTTGTATTCCTCGTGTATTTTTACATAGTATTCGGAATGAAAATGTTCAAATCTCCAAGTTAAATAAAACAAACAAATAACAAGGTTATATATATATATATATATATATATATATATATATATATATATATATATATATATATATATATATATATATATATGTATGTGTGGGAAAAAAATCACAAGACTACTTCATCTCTACAGGCCTGTTTCATGAGGGGGTTCCCTCAATCATCAGGAGATTTTAATGGGAGCATTCACATACCATGGTTTATATAGGGCACAGAGTGGGTGGGTACAGGCTGGTGTAGGGGCGTGGTGATTGGCTCATGTGTTACCTAGGAGGTGTTTCCGTCTGTGGCGGCATGCTGATACAATTTCGCTGCGCTTGTTGAGGGATGACATGTCTGGGCGGTATATGATAAACAGTTTCACTTTCAAGCATAGGTTGCATCTTTTATTACCACTATTGTAAGGTGTGCTGGATGCAAGAATTTGCCATGTTATTGAATATTCAACATTATTGTCTTTGAGGTCCCAAATGTGTTTGCTGAGTTCTGTGGTATTCCGCAGGTTTTGGTTCCTGAAAGAAGCCTTGTGATTGTTCCATCTGGTTTTAAACTCTCCCTCGGTTAATCCTACATATGTGTCGGATGTGTTAATGTCCTTGCGTGTTACCTTAGATTGGTAGACAACTGATGTTTGTAAGCACCCCCCGTTGAGAGGGCAATCAGGTTTCTTGCGGCAGTTGCAGCCTTTGTTGGTTTTGGGGTTGCTCTGTCTGGGGGCCGACGGCTCATTTGCAATTGTTTTGTTGTGGTTTGAGATAATTTGTCGTATAATGTTCATACAGCTGTAGCTCAATTTAATGTTGTTCTTGTTGAATACTTTTCTTAGGCTGTTGCCTTTGGGAAAGTGTTTGTCAATCAGAGTGAGGAATTTGTGGCCAATGTTAGTTGAGACGTTTTTGCTGTATGGGGGGGTTGTACCAGATGATGTTGTTTCGTTTTCTGTTCTTTTTTGGTTTGTTTCCTGCCGTGGGTTCATAGGTGAGGGTGAAATTGTATCCGCTTTCATCAAGGGCTTTTTGGTACGGGGGGGTTGCTTGGTCAAATTCAGCTTTGCTAGATGACAGCATCGATAGCCTTTTATTAATTCCGGTAAGTATTCTTTTCGTGGTGGTGGGTGGGTGGTTGCTGTCATGGTGCATGTATTGGAGTGTTGTGTTGGATTTCGTGAATGGTTGGTAGCTGTTATTTCTCAGGTTGAAAGTGACGTCGAGGAAGTTGACGGTTTGCTTGTTGGCTTCAATCGTGATCCGTAGGCCGTTCTCTTTGAAAATTTGGCATGTGCGCTTCTTGGTATTCTCGCTGCTCCTTGGCGAGGCGCGACACACTGCCAGTCCGTCATCACGGTAAATACCAAGGTTCAGGATGAGGCTAGCGAGCTGGGAGAGGAGGAAACTCCCAACGAGTTCACACGTTTCTGCTCCGTCAAAACTTCCCATAGTGACGTCAAATGTTGCATTGTTCTTTTTTTGCCATGGTGTACTGTTGTGGATGAGAATGGAGTTTTTTGCGTGGATGATGATGTTTCTTTCGTTGCCTGTGATTGAGTCGTAGTCTGAGGCGAAGTCTAGTGCTTGAGTCAGTAGGTCTTGCGTGATGGAAGGGTAAAATTCTTCGATATCGAAGGAGATA
Source organism: Nerophis lumbriciformis (assembly GCF_033978685.3). Lineage (NCBI taxonomy): Eukaryota > Metazoa > Chordata > Actinopteri > Syngnathiformes > Syngnathidae > Nerophis > Nerophis lumbriciformis. Next base: position 39,034,016 of record NC_084558.2, on the reverse strand, counting down.
AAGTTGTGCTGTTGTTTGTCTTGGATGTTGTTGAACCATTTGATTACTGCTGCTGTATTTCTCCATTGGTTGAGTGGTGTTTTGTCCTTGATTTTTGTGTTGACTCTGTCCAGGATTATTTTGCTGATTTTTCCTATTTCAGATTTAGTTGGGTTTATTAGTCGGCATGTTGGGTTATTTGCGAAGTTGGGTTTGTGGTCCTTCAATGTGATGAAGGCTTCCTTGTTGGCTGTGGCGTCCACCCTGTCCTTAATGTCCAGTTCAGCCGCGATCCTTTTATTTTCCAGGTGGATGTTCTGTAAGGTGTTGGGTTGTGCTTTTTTGTATGATTTGGTGATGCTTCTGTCCAGTAAGGTGTTATGTTCTGGTATGTCCATTCTGTAGAAGTTTGTGGTTTTATCGGCAGCTATGATGAGGTTGTTTACTTTCTTGATGCGCTCCTTGTCATTTTTCAGCTTGGTGAGGAGTGGGTTGCGGACTGGCTTGAATTTGACTGATTGTATCATTTTGAGCATGTCGTTCTCAAAATCCTTTAGTTCCTCAACTGTGGGTGGGTTCTTGGTAGATTTGAATCCGTAAGTTTTCTTTTGCGTTCCTTTTGTTTCAGGGTGGAGGAAAAAATGTGCTTTCCACCGCATCCTTCTTAGGAAGTGTTCCGTCTTTTCTATGAGCCTTAGCCTGTAGTCATTCTGCGCGGGTATGGGAATGTTCTTCGTGGAGTAGTCGATGTTGAATTTTTCCATTTCTGATCGTCGTACAGTGCTCAACAAATGTCAATTTGGAGCGGAGTATATGTCTTAATAAGGTTATCCAAAAAATAGTGCTCGATACCGTAGTAGAGCGCAATATATGTATGTGTGGGAAAAAAATCACAAGACTACTTCATCTCTACAGGCCTGTTTCATGAGGGGGTTCCCTCAATCATCAGGAGATTTTAATGGGAGCATTCACATACCATGGTTTATATAGGGCACAGAGTGGGTGGGTACAGGCTGGTGTAGGGGCGTGGTGATTGGCTCATGTGTTACCTAGGAGGTGTTTCCGTCTGTGGCGGCATGCTGATACAATTTCGCTGCGCTTGTTGAGGGATGACATGTCTGGGCGGTATATGATAAACAGTTTCTCTTTCAAGCATAGGTTGCATCTGCACTGTACGACGATCAGAAATGGAAAAATTCAACATCGACTACTCCACGAAGAACATTCCCATACCCGCGCAGAATGACTACAGACTAAGGCTCATAGAAAAGACGGAACACTTCCTAAGAAGGATGCGGTGGAAAGCACATTTTTTCCTCCACCCTGAAACAAAAGGAACGCAAAAGAAAACTTACGGATTCAAATCTACCAAGAACCCACCCACAGTTGAGGAACTAAAGGATTTTGAGAACGACATGCTCAAAATGATACAATCAGTCAAATTCAAGCCAGTCCGCAACCCACTCCTCACCAAGCTGAAAAATGACAAGGAGCGCATCAAGAAAGTAAACAACCTCATCATAGCTGCCGATAAAACCACAAACTTCTACAGAATGGACATACCAGAACATAACACCTTACTGGACAGAAGCATCACCAATTCATACAAAAAAGCACAACCCAACACCTTACAGAACATCCACCTGGAAAATAAAAGGATCACGGCTGAACTGGACATTGAGGACAGGGTGGACGCCACAGCCAACAAGGAAGCCTTCATCACATTGAAGGACCACAAACCCAACTTCGCAAATAACCCAACATGCCGACTAATAAACCCAACTAAATCTGAAATAGGAAAAATCAGCAAAATAATCCTGGACAGAGTCAACACAAAAATCAAGGACAAAACACCACTCAACCAATGGAGAAATACAGCAGCAGTAATCAAATGGTTCAACAACATCCAAGACAAACAACAGCACAACTTTATCTCCTTCGATATCGAAGAATTTTACCCTTCCATCACGCAAGACCTACTGACTCAAGCACTAGACTTCGCCTCAGACTACGACTCAATCACAGGCAACGAAAGAAACATCATCATCCACGCAAAAAACTCCATTCTCATCCACAACAGTACACCATGGCAAAAAAAGAACAATGCAACATTTGACGTCACTATGGGAAGTTTTGACGGAGCAGAAATGTGTGAACTCGTTGGGAGTTTCCTCCTCTCCCAGCTCGCTAGCTTCAACCTGAACCTTGGTATTTACCGTGATGACGGACTGGCAGTGTGTCGCGCCTCGCCAAGGAGCAGCGAGAATACCAAGAAGCGCATATGCCAAATTTTCAAAGAGAACGGCCTACGGATCACGATTGAAGCCAACAAGCAAACCGTCAACTTCCTCGACGTCACTTTCAACCTGAGAAATAACAGCTACCAACCATTCACGAAATCCAACACAACACTCCAATACGTGCACCATGACAGCAACCACCCACCCACCACCACGAAAAGAATACCTACCGGAATTAATAAAAGGCTATCGATGCTGTCATCTAGCAAAGCTGAATTTGACCAAGCAACCCCCCCGTACCAAAAAGCCCTTGATGAAAGCGAATACAATTTCACCCTCACCTATGAACCCACGCCAGGAAACCAACCAAAAAAGAACAGAAAACGAAACAACATCATCTGGTACAACCCCCCATACAGCAAAAACGTCTCAACTAACATTGGCCACAAATTCCTCACTCTGATTGACAAACACTTTCCCAAAGGCAACAGCCTAAGAAAAGTATTCAACAAGAACAACATTAAATTGAGCTACAGCTGTATGAACAATATACGACAAATTATCTCAAACCACAACAAAACAATTGCAAATGAGCCGTCGGCCCCCAGACAGAGCGACCCCAAAACCAACAAAGGCTGCAACTGCCGCAAGAAACCTGATTGCCCTCTCAACGGGGGGTGCTTACAAACATCAGTTGTCTACCAATCTAAGGTAACACGCAAGGACATTAACACATCCGACACATATGTAGGATTAACCGAGGGAGAGTTTAAAACCAGATGGAACAATCACAAGGCTTCTTTCAGGAACCAAAACCTGCGGAATACCACAGAACTCAGCAAACACATTTGGGACCTCAAAGACAATAATGTTCAATATTCAATAACATGGCAAATTCTTGCATCCAGCACACCTTACAATAGTGGTAATAAAAGATGCAACCTATGCTTGAAAGAGAAACTGTTTATCATATACCGCCCAGACATGTCATCCCTCAACAAGCGCAGCGAAATTGTATCAGCATGCCGCCACAGACGGAAACACCTCCTAGGTAACACATGAGCCAATCACCACGCCCCTACACCAGCCTGTACCCACCCACTCTGTGCCCTATATACACCATGGTATGTGAATGCTCCCATTAAAATCCTGATGATTGAGGGAACCCCCTCATGAAACAGGCCTGTAGAGATGAAGTAGTCTTGTGATTTTTTTCCCACACATACATATATTGCGCTCTACTACGGTATCGAGCATTATTTTTTGGATAACCTTATTAAGACATATATATATATATATATATATATATATATATATATATATATATATATATATATATATATATATATATATATAAAAGTAGTTTTATACTTGTGAGTGTTGATGACACAGCTTTGCAACTGTTGATATGATAGCATGTTTTACTCAATATAGGTCATAAAAAATCAGCAACAAGCTGTAATATCTTACTGAGATAATTTAGGACCAAAACCCTTCAAACAAAAGTAAAAGACTAACATAAAATCTGCCTAGTGAGAAGAATGATCTTATTAGACAGAAAATAAGCAAATATCACCCTTATTTGAGATATTTAATCTTACTTAGATTTCAGTTTTTGCAGTGCAGTTTTATAAGTTCCTCAGTAATCTTACAAGAACGTCATCGTGGAGTTATGGAGAGCTAGATTTCCAGGCTAATGACTTCTGTTTTGTTTGATCAGTCACTTTACTGCCGTGTTACAAGAACCGTTTGAACAACTAAGGTATATAAATAAACTCAATATTTATGTGTAAATATCTCATTTCACAACATATATTTGCGGCCTATAGTCCGCTGCAGGCTAATATATGAAAATATGTTTTCATTCTAAATATTGGTGGGCGTGGCGCTCTATAAAACAGAAAATATGGTAGTTTAATGGCAGCCATGGTTTTTAAACATTCTTATTAAAAATGTACACATATGTGCTTGTCAGTCCCCAAAATGTTACCCATCCATCCATTCATCCATCCATCTTCTTCCGCTTATCCGAGGTCGGGTCGCGGGGGCAGCAGCTTAAGCAGGGAAGCCCAGACTTCCCTCTCCCCAGCCACTTCGTCCAGCTCCTCCCGGGGAATCCCGAGTCGTTCCCAGGCCAGCCAGGAGAGATAGTCTTCCCAGCGTGTCTTGGGTCTTCCCCGTGGCCTCCTACCGGTCGAACGTGCCCGAAACACCTTCCTAGGCGTTCGGGTGGCATCCTGACCAGATGACCGAACCACCTCATCTGGCTCCTCTCGATGTGGAGGAGCAGCGGCTTTACTTTGAGCTCCCCCCGGATGACAGACCTTCTCACCCTATCTCTAAGGGAGAGCCCCGCCGTCCGGCGGAGGAAACTCATTTCGGCCGCTTGTACCCGTCATCTTGTCCTTTCGGTCATGACCCAAAGCTCATGACCATAGGTGAGGATGGGAACGTAGATCGACCGGTAAATCGAGAGCTTTGCCTTCCGGCTCAGCTCCTTCTTCACCACAACGGATAGGTGCAGCGTCCGCATTACTGAAGACGCCGCACTGATCCGCCTGTCGATCTCACGATCCACTCTTCCCCCACTCGTGAACAAGACTCCGAGGTACTTGAACTCCTCCACTTGGGGCAAGATCTCCTCCCCAACCCGGAGATGGCACTCCACCCTTTTCCGGGAGAGAACCATGGACTCGGACTTGGAGGTGCTGATTCCCATCCCAGTCGCTTCACACTCGGCTGCGAACCGATCCAGTGAGAGCTGAAGATCTTGGCAGAGGAAGCCATCAGGACCACATCATCTGCAAATAGCAGAGACCTAATCCTGCAGCCACCATACCAGATACCCTCAACGCCCTGACTGCGCCTAGAAATTCTGTCCATAAAGGTTATGAACAGAATCGGTGACAAAGGGCAGCCTTGGCGGAGTCCAACCCTCACTGGAAACAGGTCCGACTTACTGCCGGCAATGCGGACCAAGCTCTGACACTGATTATATAGGGAGCGAACTGCCACAATAAGACAGTCCGTTACCCCATACTCTCTGAGCACTCCCCACAGGACTTCCCCGGGTACACGGTCGAATGCCTTCTCCAAGTCCACAAAGCACATGTAGACTGGTTGGGCAAACTCCCATGCACCCTCAAGGACCCTGCCGAGAGTATAGAGCTGGTCCACAGTTCCACGACCAGTACGAAAACCACACTGTTCCTCCTGAATCCGAGGTTGGACTATCCGGCGTAGCCTCCTCTCCAGTACACCTGAATATACCTTACCGGGAAGGCTGAGGAGTGTGATTCCACGATAGTTGGAACACACCCTCCGGTTCCCCTTCTTAAAGAGAGGAACCACCACCCCGGTCTGCCAATCCAGAGGTACCGCCCCCGATGTCCACGCGATGTTGCAGAGTCTTGTCAACCAAGACAGCCCTACAACATCTAGAGCCTTAAGGAACTCCGGGCAGATCTCATCCACCCCCGGGGCCTTGCCACCGAGGAGCTGTTTAACTACCTCGGCAACCTCAGCCCCAGAAATAGACAAAGACCGAATCATACACAAACTAAAGCAATTTCGTTCGTAAGAAATAATGTAAATTCACCTAAACATATGAACATGAAACACAAAATATAAACACAATAGTTTTCATCCAGAAAACAATGTGACATACATATAAATGATGGATGGGATTAATACATGAACGCTTAACATCACTTTTGCCTTTATCAAAGACTCATTTCATTCATTTATTGCATACACAACAAACCAAAAATGCTTCTCATCCTCGCAATTCAGATAAAATGGCATCACCATATCGTATGAAAAAACAATAACCCATCCATTCATTTTCTACCGCTTGTCCCTTTTGGGGTCGCGGGTGGTGCTGGAGCCTATCTCAGCTGCATTCGGGCGGAAGGCGGGGTTCACCCTGGACAAGTCGCCACCTCATCGCAGGGCCAACACAGATAGACAGACAACATTCACACTCACATTCATATAAAAAAGAAAAAAAGAAACATGGTGTGTCCAAAAAGGAGCAGGAAGAAGCAAAAATATACAATGTCCTGCCCCATCACTCAGATATAATAATCAACAATACAATACATTATGATCTTACATAACAGTATTTAGTATATAGTTACAGGATACAACACATGTATAATTACCTCCATGAATACTCACAATATTACACCCACTCATTTCATCAAATGTAATTTATATAAATACATAACACCAGTGATTCTCTTTCTGTGGCACTTAGACAAACTTTATTGATCCACAAGGGAAATTGTCCCACATAGTAGCTCAGTTAAAAAGGATGGAAAGGATAAGAATGGAAAGGATCATGCACACAAGGGCACAAAAAGAGGGCGAAAACAAAAGGTATAAATTTCACTTAAAAATGTACCATAGTAGCAATATAAAATATAACATATATGTAATATTTACATACTATATATACAGTATATAATACCAACCCCGTTTTCATATAAGTTGGGAAATTGTGTTAGATGTAAATATAAACGGAATACAATGATTTGCAAATCATTTTCAACCCATATTCAGTTGAATATGCTACAAAGACAACATATTTGATGTTCAAACTGATAAACTTTTTTTTTTTTTTGCAAATAATCATTAACTTTAGAATTTGATGCCAGCAACACGTGACAAAGAAGTTGGGAAAGGTGGCAATAAATACTGATAAAGTTGAGGAATGCTCATCAAACACTTATTTGGAACATCCCACAGGTGAACAGGCAAATTGGGAACAGGTGGGTGCCATGATTGGGTATAAAAGTAGATTCCATGAAATGCTCAGTCATTCACAAACAAGGATGGGGCGAGGGTCACCACTTTGTCAACAAATGCGTGAGCAAATTGTTGAACAGTTTAAGAAAAACCTTTCTCAACCAGCTATTGCAAAGAATTTAGGGATTTCACCATCTATGGTCCGTAATATCATCAAAGGGTTCAGAGAATCTGGAGAAATCACGGCACGTGAGCAGCTAAGCCCGTGACCTTCGATCCCTAAGGCTGTACTGCATCAACAAGTGACATCAGTGTGTAAAGGATATCACCACATGGGCTCAGGAACACTTCAGAAACCCACTGTCAGTAACTACAGTTGGTCGCTACATCTATAAGTGCAAGTTAAAACTCTCCTATGCAAGGCGAAAACCGTTTATCAACAACACCCAGAAACACCGTCGGCTTCGCTGGGCCTGAGCTCATCTAAGATGGACTGATACAAAGTGGAAAAGTGCTCTGTGGTCTGACGAGTCCACATTTCAAATTGTTTTTGGAAACTGTGGACGTCGTGTCTTCCGGACCAAAGAGGAAAAGAACCATCCGGATTGTTATAGGCGCAAAGTTGAAAAGCCAGCATCTGTGATGGTATGGGGGTGTATTAGTGCCCAAGACATGGGTAACTTACACATCTGTGAAGGCGCCATTAATGCTGAAAGGTACATACAGGTTTTGGAGCAACATATGTTGCCATCCAAGCAACATTACCATGGACGCCCCTGCTTATTTCAGCAAGACAATGCCAAGCCACGTGTTGCATCAACGTGGCTTCATAGTAAAAGAGTGCGGGGACTAGACTGGCCTGCCTGTAGTCCAGACCTGTCTCCCATTGAAAATGTGTGGCGCATTATGAAGTTTAAAATACCACAACGGAGACCCCCGGACTGTTGAACAACTGTTTATCAAGCAAAATAATTTTGGTGAAAAGAATTCCACCTGAGAAGCTTAAAAAATGTGTCTCCTCAGTTCCCAAACGTTTACTGAGTGTTGTTAAAAGGAAAGGCCATGTAACACAGTGGTAAACATGCCCTTTCCCAACTACTTTGTCACGTGTTGCAGCCATGAAATTCTAAGTTGATTATTATTTGCACAAAAAAAAAAGTTTGTGAGTTTGAACATCAAATATCTTGTCCTTGTAGTGCATTCAATTGAATATGGGTTGAAAATGATTTGCAAATCATTGTATTCCGTTTATATTTACATCTAACACAATTTCCCAACTCATATGGACACGGGGTTTATATATACAGATATATTATATTATTATATGGTATATACAATACGCAGGCTCATGTGTGTTTCACAAAAGAACCACTTGGCTAAAGTGTTTTATTTTCCTATATTTAATCACACTGTTACTTTTCCAACTGTGTGTGATGTTACAGTGGCCAAAAATATCAAACATACTTGTTAAATAAAACGTCTACCTTGTTTTTAATGAATACTTAGGCCTACTGTATTTTTAATGTTGGTCTTTATGTCAGTGCTTGGAGAGCCAAGTGTTTTATGAGGTGGTACTCGGTGAAATACGTTTGAGAACCATTGCAATACACCCTTAAGATATTTAATGTTGATTTCTTGTTGTACTTAACACTCTTGTTGGCGAGCACGTTTGGTAATGAAGACACGTCACAATCACGGTTAGACTCTTTGTTGGGCACTTCACTCTGCATGAATGATAAACGTGCAAGGAGAATAGTTTGCTTTGATGTTTGGCCGTACAATAACTAGGACTAACTTTTCCACCCAGGTGGAACTTTACAGCAAGATAGAGTGCATTGTTGCTATATTTCTAGGTGATGGTCCATTGGCAGGTATACATGCTGTATCCATGGGATGCCTCGCTTTGCTGCGAGCACTAAACCGCTCATTGACTTTCTAATGATTAGCGGTCAGGCCCCCAGCCTATGCCAGTACCAGGGATTTGGCCTAGCCACTGCTGCTAGCCCTCTGGCCACCGCCGCGCACCGCTATCGACTCAACCCCGGCCCCCCTCTCTCGTTGGCCTGCCGGCGATGTGTCAAAGCCCATTAGCACAGAGTTCCACAACTACAGAGTGAGGCGAACCTTTTTTTTTTTTTTTCTCTCTCTACATGTTTTATTTTATTTTTGCGGGTTTCACTTTCCCTGTGCTCTTCTCGCCTCCCCTCTCATGTCTTCCTATCTCCTCTTCCACCTCCGCCTCGTTGGAAAAATGAAGAGGCAAGCGCGAGAGAGAGAGAAAAAAAAGGAGTAACCTTTGACAGGAGTTGTTCCACTTGTGGTATGTATGGCTGGGTATTGATCCGCATCAGTGTTAGAAACTATAGCCAACAGTGTCAGCGAGTTGACGCCGCTTTCAAGTCCCACACATTTTTCTCCCTTTTTCCGGGGAGAAAGTTTCAGATGCACGGTGACCTTTTGAAAGTCCCATCAGCGATGTGTGAGAAATGAGACCCCAATGTACAGTAATCTTCTATTATGTAAATGTTTTCTTCTGCTGCTGATTCTCCTCATTTTGTGTTTGAGAGAAGAGAAGCAGGTCACTGAGTTTGTACTTTAACATATTCTACTTTTTTGTTTTTTCAGTCTTGACTTCTTGACCCATGTGTGAGATTCTTTCAAGTTAGTGACCCAAGGCACCACTATACTACAACAGTTTTGGATCCAAAAAATGTCAGATATTTTTGCATAACAAATTATTTAAATCCAATTAATCTGTTCTAGAAATCCAAAAATAACATTTTATTTTTGTTTTTAGCAAATCATTATAGTTTTACATGCAGAAAACAATGTGAAATACATTTTAATGACAAATTTAATAAATCGCTTTTTCCTTTATTGGAAACCTGTTATTTCCCATGGCAAGAACAACCACGCGGACAACACCGTCACACTTTGCTCTGAGTTCTTTCTCATAATCAGTAGTTTTTATTACTTTCTTTATCAAAGTGCTTCCATTTATTTATTTACACACAGACATAATTTTGTACTACATTATTGTTTCTTTTGTTAATATCAGAGTCCGTTCTGCAAAAAAGTTATCCCGAGAAGCACACAGCTTATGGACAGGGACCCACAGTTAAAATATATATCATCATATAATATACAAAATATAGTACAATACAATACATTTCAAAATCTACCCACCAAATACCCATTTAAAATTCCGGTAACACTTTAGAATGCAGAGAATAATTTTGCCACACCTAGTGTGTGTGTGACAATCATTGGCACTTTAACTTTAACTTTAACTTAAGTATGGGGAACACATACTCACCATTAAATAGTTGCTTATTAACATGCAAATTAGTAACATATTGGCTCTTAATTAGTCATTATTAAGTACTTATTAATGCCTTATTCTGAATGGCCTTATTATACAACCAGTAAGCCATTAACTAAGAGTAGGGATGTCCCGATCCAGGTTTTTGCACTTCCGATCCGATACCGATACTGACCGATACCGATACTGGCCTATCGGAGCATGTATTAAAGTTTAAAGTTATTTAGCCTACTTAGTTGTCAGAATCATGTTGAAAAGGGTTTTAGTACTCTTGATAACAACTAGCCAGCTGAATTAGGGGAGTTTGAATAATACACAATGGTTGGTAACAAGAAACTGACCTGTTTATTCAAGGATAAACACAAAATAGACACAATTATACATGACAAACAGAAATGGCATCATTGAACTAGGGCTGGGCGATATGGCCTTTTTTTAATATTGCGATATTTTAAGGCCATATTGCGATACACGATATATATCTCGATATTTTGCCTTAGCCTTGAATGAACACTTGATGCATATAATCACAGCAGTATGATGATTCTATGTGTTTTGATTGATTGATTGAGACTTTTATTAGTAGGTTGCACAGTGAAGTACATATTCCGTACAATTGACCACTAAATGGTAACACCCGAATAAGTTTTTCAACTTGTTTAAGTCGGGGTCCATGATACAGATATATACTATCAGATATATACTATTATCATAATACAGTCATCACACAAGATAGTCACATTGAATTATTTACATTATTTATAATCCGGGGTGTGGAGGGGGGCGCCGAATGTAAGTGTCAAAAAGACAGCCAAAAGAGTTTGATATGAGAATAAATCTAAAGTTAAAATATAGGGTAGAAATGCACTCATTTGCAGGAAATGTAGTCTTGATTTTCAAAATTTTCTTTCAAGGCTTGCATGTCTACATTAAAACATTCTTCTTCATACTGCATTAATATATGCTACTTTTAAACTTTCATGCAGAGAAAGAAATCACAACTAAAAAAATCACTAATTTTTTCATTCGGTGTTGATGTGGAAATGTTTGCCTCGGCATTTTGATAGTGTGGACGTGTGGCACCGAATGGAGAGAAGCGTCTCGACAGACGTTACAATATTTGAACAATGATGACGAAAACAGTTTTCTCTGTCGTGTCCGTGTGTCGAAAATTGTTATGCGCTTATTTTTTTATTTGATTTTGTGCGTGGCATAGATTTGCCGTGCGCAGAGGACGCTTGAGCAGGCGCGCACCTTAGCGGCTGCGCTAGCATCACAGCTAACGTTAGCCATGCTGCTGCCTCGCTCTCTGCTCGGGGAGGGCGTATACGTATGTGACATATGACGTGACAGTATGTGACGTGTGTAAGAAGGTGCTCTCGCTGTCTGTGAGAGGGAGACACAGAAAAGAGTGAGAAGAGCCTGTCGTGTAATGCCAGCAGCTAAAAGCAACTGCATGAGAATCCACAGACCTGTGGATGTGTTGAAGGTGTGCTGGAAAATGCGGAACGGAAATTAGGGAGCAGCAGAAAAGAGGAATGTATTATTTAAATCGGTGCGTTGGAAAACACAGACCGGAGTTTTTTTTTAAACTGGATCTGGATCGGCATTTTCCCATGCCTTGCCGATACGCATTTTTACAAATATCGGATCGGGACATCCCTAACTAAGAGTCTTCCCTCAATAACCTCAGAATTATTGCTTATTAGTAACCCTAACCCTAACCCCACACTAACCCTAACGCTAACCCCAACCCTAACCCTTATATGTTCCCCTAGTGTCCAAATAATTCTAAATTAAGTCTTTGTTACTTTAATAAGCAACTAATTAATGGTGAATATGTTCCCCATACTAAAGTGTTACCAAAATTTCATTTATAAATAAAAAATGAATTTTAAATCAACCAAATCAGTCTCAATATCCTATTATTCAAATTTAATTAAAGGTTGCATCTTGAAGATCTGCGATAATCTCATCATATATACAGAGGTCAAGACCAAAATTATGCGACTTATGTGAATTCCTCAACCATAAGAGTTTTTTTTATCAAAGTGCTGCCACTCACAACTTTCTATGACACCCATGTTGGATTAATTAGTAGCCCTACTCAATCAAAAAAGCAGAGAGACTAAGTCGCCAACCTGTGGCATTCTTTGTTTGGGTACTTTTGCAGAATGATACATAAACAAACAGGACAGTTTGTTGTTACACGCAGTGTTTAGTTTAGTTTATTAAGGATCCCCATTAGTCCACACCGCAGTTGAGACCATTCTTCCTGGGGTCCAGGAAAAATACATCCCACAATCACAAAACTAAAGATTACAATGCAGTATAACATGATCAATAATAACATTTTGTAATACAAAAATAGCAACAACAAAAAACAAAAAAACAATGACTTGGAGCAGTAATTTGAATAAAAGTCGTATATGTCTAAAATATAAAATTATAGACAAAACTGGTTGAGATCAGCTCAGACCATTTGGCCGTGCGATAACCGAGATGGCATATATAAACATGGGCAGAATTTTAAAATTAAAATAAAGTAACCCCTCAATTTACAAGCTCAAATGATTCCACGACCGGGCTCGGAACTCTAAACACTTCTGTCTCAAATCCATTTACTCGGTGCTTGGCCCTCCCAAAACACCACAATTTTAACATGTAACATGCCCTATAAAGATAAAAAAACCTTTTCAAATAAAAAAATATTGTTTGAAAAACAATACAATAGCATGCAGTACAGACAACCACAGTAGTTTTAATAATTTAGTACAACATTCTCTCTGGAGAGCAGACTTTTGTAGGTGTCTCCTTCGGGCTGCTTCTCCGTCACGTAACAATAGGAAATATTATTTTTGGTTATGTTGCACACGGACATCGGACTATTGCTTGAACTTTACTGACGTCATGTCCGCCTCACGTCCCGTCCCCCCCATTAAATACTGGTGGTGGTCAAGCTAGCTCTGTTCTCAAAGGGTACTCGGCGCCATTTAGACTTTCTGCGAAGAAAAAATGCCCTATGCTTGTGTTGTTTTCGGCTGTACGAATCGTTCAAACCGCGAAAAGGATAAAGGTTTCTTCTGAGTTTTACTTGAGAGGTGATCAAAAAGGCCGCAAGAGTGCAAGATTTTACAAAACAACGATGAGAAGAGCACGCAGCTCACACTCCAGTCCAAGGGAGCAGAGTCAAAGAAAGCATGAGTTTGTAGTGATCACTGCGGTAAAGGTTTGTTTGATATACTTTTAACATGTATTATTTCCATTCTAAGTATTATCTTCATTTATTTGTATTTCTTAAACACGTTTGCTGCGAGTGTTTCGAAAAGCACCAACTCGGCGAGTCTAAATAAATGAAAGCAAATGTGAGCAAAACCTAAAAGATTTAAGCTTTTACCAAAGGCAGCAATAATAAATGAAGCTTTCAGCACATACACAATGTTGACATCTATAGTTATATTTTGATAAAGACGGGGGGAAAACACGCTACTCGTAAACGACGCGTGCAACAGCAGAAAATCTGCAAAGACTCCTCCCACCCCCACCAAGGACTGTTTTCACTGCTGGACTCTAGAAAGAGGTTCCGCAGCCTCCGAAGCAGAACCTCCAGGTTCTGTAACAGCTTCTTCCCTCAGGCCGTAAGACTCTTGAACGCATCATAATTAAATTATCCCCAAAATGGATTAACTCGCTGGAATAAAAAAGACAATATAAATATACATCCATAAATGTGGACGCATGTGGAAAAGTGCAATATATTTATCTGTACAGTAATCTATTTATTTATTTATATATGCACCTTATTGCTGTTTTATCCTGCACTACCATGAGCTTATGTAACGAAATTTCGTTCTTATCTGTGCTGTAAAGTTCAAATTTGAATGACAATAAAAAGGAAGTCTAAGTCTAAGTCTAACAAACATGGCAGTAGACGCAAAATTAAATCATGAAATGCAACTTTACCTGAGCAAAAAGTGATGCATATTTATCTGGGAGAGTCTTGATGCTAATTTCTTTGACCCAGCCACAAACAAAGAAGTTGTAGACCTCCATGCTTTTTCAAGTTTTCATCTGTTTTGTCGTGTAGATTGGCATTTGGACCACAATAGATCAATATGTCTGGGAGCGAGACCGATGTATAATCCTTGATATCACTCTACAAATCCTTTTTGATAAAGTATAGGAATCTATTCCATTGCATAGTTAGATGTTTTGATTGTATCTGATTTTTGAAGGAAGATTTAAGTCTCTTTTGTACTCAGATAGTTTGTGTGCTGCTTGCTGTATAACAGCCATCTTGGCTTGGTTTACCACTGGTTTTCACTTCCGGGAAGAAGTCATGTCACAGAATACAAGCAATACGAACTGAAACGCATCAAACACAGCAACTGCAGCTTCTTAATATTTTTTATTATAAATAATTGTCTTTTGGATGTTTGTGGCTGCGTGTCACAGGAGCTAAGTCCGGCTTTGATTGATGCAGACTGATGGTGCTGCAGTCGGGCTCAGGCACCATGTTTTTCATGGTTATTTTCTCTGATTTGGTCATCCATTTCTTTTGCTACGCACTAACTTTCTTAGTTCCGGTAGATGGAGGGCAGGACTCTGACAATCTGCGGACATGTCACTACTTCAACAGGCTCGTAACGCATAACTCCAATCATCCTCACAACTGAAAGGGACCCTATTATGCAAAATTAACTTTTCTTACTTGTTGGTACCTGTTTTTGTGTATGTTGGATCTGCATAAGTCCTGGAAATTTGAAATCAAACCGTGGAGGGATTGTGAATATATTTATAAAACAATCTTGCCTTCCTTAATACTTCTTCCAAACAGGCCATGTGGAATTTGGAAAACTTGTGACATTTTTCCAAAATGTGACGTTCTTCCAACTTGTGACGTCAGCAAATATCTCCATATATGGTAAAGTTTTACCCAAAGAGCCTTGCGCAAGTTTGCCATTATATCCAATAATCTCCTAGTTTTTCTCTATCCTCTTCTTGTGGGCAGACTGGCTTGTACATGCACATGCATCCTCCGCTGTTGCCATTTCTTATAAAAAGTAGCGTATAGTTTGAACTTATATCTTTTAGTAAACTCGCAATGGAAGCTCTAAAAACTACAACATGGCTTACGGGGAAAGAGACACAGTTGAAGTGGAGCTTCATAAATAAGACTGCCCACAAAACGGCGCATCCTGAAGAGACGGTCAGAAAGCGGCTTGTATTTGGTCTGTAAAACAAAATCTATGCAACATTTTGACCAAAGAACCACCATTACATGATATGTAGACCAAAAGGATGTGTCTTAAATGTAGACAAAAAAAACATATGACCCCTTTAAAGCAAAACAAAAAGCAGAGAGACAGCTCATATCACAAAATATGCGTAAGTTGGGCTACTCGTAAGTTGAGGTACCATTTTACTGGTGATTAACTAGTTAATTGGTCATTAATACATTACAAAAAACTACCAAAAAGATAAATCAAAAAGATTGATCTTCAATAAAATATATTTGTTGTTGTTTATTCTATTAAGAACAAACACAATAACTATTGAATATTGGAATAGATCTATGATTTTTACCAAAACGTTCTAACGAGGCGGTAGCAAACTCCATCCATCCATTTTCTACCGCTTATTCCCTTTGGGGTCGCGGGGGGTGCTGGAGCCTATCTCAGCTACAATCGGGCGGAAGGTGGGGTACACCTTGGACAAGTCGCCACCTCATCGCAGGGCCAACACAGATAGACAGACAACATTCACACTCACATCCACACACTAGGGCCAATTTTAGTGTTGCCAATCAACTTATCCCCAGGTGCATGTCTTTGGAAGTGGGAGGAAGCCGGAGTACCCGGAGGGAACCCACGCAGTCACGGGGAGGACATGCAAACTCCACACAGAAAGATCCCGAGCCCGGGATTGAACCCAAGACTACTCAGGACCTTCGTATTGTGAGGCAGATGCACTAACCCCTCTTCCACCGTGAAGCCCGGTAGCAAACTCATTTTATATAATTTTTTTTTTTAAAGGAAAGCACGGAAAACAGAACTCTTTTCAACCACATGGTCACTTATGAACAAGTATATTGCTCAACGCAGCAGCAACAGAACCTAAGTCGTAATAGCGATATGGAGCTAAACTGCTCAATCAGCATCAGTACCAGCGATGAGGTCATTGTAAACAACAGCACAGCAAGTGTAACACACGTTATGAACTTAAACAGCTTGCTGAGTTGAAACATTTTAAAGCGCATACAGAGCCAGATAAAGCTGCCAGATGCTTTGCCACTCGTGATATTCAAATGCAGCTACTGCCATCTTGTAGACCAGATTTAAAAATATATCAAGAGGTTCCTGTGAGCCACGGAAATGTGTTTTTTTTGTAGGCGTTCTCATAAAATTACAACTTTATTCTTCTATTGCGCTCTTTCAGTCTCAGGGATATTTACTGTATTTTTCGGAGTATAAGTCGCTCCGGAGTATAAGTCGCACCGGCCGAAAATGCATAATAAATAAGGGAAAAACATATATAAGTCGCACTGGAGTATAAGTCGCATTTTTTGGGGAAATTTATTTGATAAAACCCAACACCAAGAATAGACATTTGAAAGGCAATTTAAAATAAATAAAGAATAGTGAACAACAGGCTGAATAAGTGTACGTTATATGAGGCATAAATGACCAACTGAGAACGTGCCTGGTATGTTAACGTAACATATTATGGTAAGAGTCATTCAAATAACTATAACATATAGAACATGCTATACGTTTACCAAACAATCTGTCACTCCTAATCGCTAAATCCCATGAAATCTTATATGTCTAGTCCAGGGGTCGGCAACCTTCAGCATACAAAGAGCCATTGGAGCCCATTTCCCCCCAAATAAAACCCACCTAGAGCCACGAACTCTGTTAGATTCCTAAAATGACGATAACACCACTTATAGTTTCCTTACACTTGTGCTATAGGACTTATGAAAATAAGCACTTATTTGATGTATTTCTGGGTATAACGAAGCAAATCATCAAATTATTTTGAACATTAGAAAAAAAACACACTGTTCCTTCCCTTATTAATGAATAAAAAAATAAAAATCAACTCATTCCAATGTTCTGAAGGCATACAACTGCGGCATATTCATTTGACTAAAAATTTAAAACAACTACCTAGTCATCAATAAAAACAGCAAATTAATAAAAATGTAAATAAATAAAATGTTTCTCTTTTTTGATCTGTCCATTGCTAGGGGTTGACCGCAAAAAACAATACAATTGCATGGCAGCAAGAGATGACGCATAAGGGCTGTGACATACATTTCCATCGACAATATATTAAAATGTGTTTTATTTTCATATGACAAGATCCCAGAACTCTCTAAAATAACAACTGTTAAATTGAAATAAACTAAATAAAATGAAATATAATAAATCAAGTAACCATTATTTGTTGACATTCGGTTTCAAAGCCAAAGGGAGCCACGGCGGAGGCATGAAAGAGCCGCATGCGGCTCCAGAGCCGCGGGTTGCAGCTCATTCTCTTACGTGAATGAGCTAAATAATAATATTTGATATTTTACGGTAATGTGTTAATAATTCACACATAAGTCGCTCCTGAGTATAAGCATACTTGCCAACCTTGAGACCTCCGATTTTGGGAGGTGGGGGGCGGGGGGCGTGGGCAGAGGTGGGGCGGGGCGTGGTTAAGAGGGGAGGAGTATATTGACAGCTAGAATTCACCAAGTCAAGTATTTCATACATATATATATATATATATATATATATATATATATATATATATATATATATATATATATATATATATATATATATATATCTACATCCTGAAAATATGCAAACAAAACTGTGTTTAGATAATTGATACTTCAAACTTGCATAAATAAATCTTAAGGAATATAACATAACTTGGCTTCTGAGAGCTTCAAAATGTAATGAATAAAATGCTAAAGTTGTTGATAAACAAGCAATTATTTAAATAATTAAATATGGTCATTTTAAATGAATTATGGTCATTTAAAATTCATTATTTCAAATATGTTTATTTTAATGTATAATTCTATGGTTGGATGTAATAAGGAGTCAGAAAAAATATAAATAAAAATACAATTAATTTTGATGTTTTTAGCAAAATATAGTAAAAATGTATTTCGTTTTTGTTTTTTTAATTAATAAATATATTTATTTTTAGGTAAGATAAACAAGATAAGATTATCTCTAGTATGGATGATTTAGTTCTTGTCACCCTGTTGTCCTCCCGTCGTGAAAAAAGGCTGTCTTCACTCAGGTCCGCATGGAACTGGAGGGGGCATGGCCTCCAGCTCCGGCTGAAAATCGGGAGATTTTCGGGAGAATATTTGTCCCGGGAGGTTTTCGGGAGAGGCGCTGAATTTCGGGAGTCTCCCGGAAAATTCGGGAGGGTTGGCAAGTATGAGTATAAGTCGCACCCCCGGCCAAACTATGAAAAAAACTGCGACTTATAGTCCGAAAAATACGGTATTTAACAATATCTTTATTATTGCCTTACAAGCCCCTCAGGTTTAGGATCGTTTTAGCCTGTGTACCTAATGTTGTGTCCACTGGGTGGACAAACATGACTACAAACACACTGACAAGATACAACATACCGACGTGGCGGTTATTTGCTTTTGTACACATCCTGCGACTATAGAGGACTGCAGTGAATAGAATGGAGGCGTTTATTGGGAGGGAAAAAATGCAGTAGTGTTATTGAAAGAAACAGTGAAAAGCAGCATATTAAAAAACCTGAACACACAGCATTCTTCTCACTCCGCTCTGCTTTCTCTGATAAGCCCCAGAGAGACAGAAGTGCCTGTCAACAACTTTGTCCTAACAAACAAACAAAACAACACTCCTCCATCACCGCTCATCAATGCATCTTGGTGTGAATTTGTTATTTATTTATGGAACTTTTGGGGAGGGGGTGCCCTATTTGAATATTGAGAAAAAAACAACAAAATGACAACCACACCAAAATCACCTGAGGGCATATGCCAACACATCACATCAGTGTCATCCATCGTTGATTTGCCCCCGCGGGCTCAATGCACTGCAGGTAGCCACACACACACACACACACACACACACACACACACACACACACACACACACACACACACACACACACACACACACACACACACTCCTGGTAGCATACAGTCAAAAACAACAAAAATCCAAAGTATTAATTACCTTTAAACATGACACATGCAGAATAGTTTCTCCAATATAAATATTTTAAAAAATGACACTTTGGGCACTTTTGGTTTTTAGAATTGACAGATGGGGTAGGCAACTGAACAATGAGCTTGCCAACATGAAGTAAAACATACTGTATACACAATAATAATACAAACGTAATTAAACTAATTAATCATAATGTATCATGTTTGTTTAATCACTATGAAAAGTGGTAGAAAATGGATGCATGGATGTTTAATTTTGCATGAATAGAGACTGAAAAGGATAAGTTTGATGTGTTGATTAGACACTTTTAATATGGTAGAGTGTTGTCCCGATACCAATATTTTGGTACCGGTACCAAAATTATTTTGATACTTTTAGGTACTTTTCTAAATAAAGGGGACCACAAAAAATGTCATTATTGGCTTTATTTTAACAAAAAATCTTAGGGTACATTAAACATATGTTTCTTATTGCAAGTTTGTCCTTAAATAAATTAGTGAACATACAAGACAACTTGTCTTTTATTAGTAAGTAAGCAAACAAAGGCTCCTAATTTAGCTGCTGACGTATGCAGTAACATATTGTGTCATTTTCCATTTTAATATTTTGTCAACATTATTAAGGACAAGTGGTAAAAAATGAATTATTAATCTACTTGTTCATTTACTGTTAATATCTGCTTACTTTCTCTCAACATGTCCTATCTACACTTCTGTTAAAATGTAATAATCATTTATTCTTCTGTTGTTTGATACTTTACATTAGTTTTGGATGATACCACAAATTTGGGTATCAATCTGATACCAAGTAGTTACAGGATCATACTTTTCAGAGGCGGTATAGTCATACTTGCCAATCCTCCCGGATTTTCCGGGAGACTCCTGAAATTCAGCGCCTCTCCCGAAAACCTCCCGGGACAAATTTTCTCCCGAAAATCTCCCGAAATTCAGGCGGCCCCCTCCAGCTCCATGCGGACCTGAGTGACGTGTTGACAGCCTGTTCTCACGTCTGCTTTCCCACAATATAAACAGCATGCCTGCCCAATCACGTTATAACTGTAGAATGATCGAGGGCGAGTTCTTGGTTTCTTATGTGGGTTTATTGTTAGGCAGTTTCATTAACGTCCTCCAAGCGCGGTAACATCACACAACAACAGCAGTCAAGTTTTCGTCTACCGTAAGGCAGTTCGTCTGCCGTAAACAGCAATGTTGTGACACTTTTAAACAGGACAATACTGCCATCTACTGTACATGCATATGTGACCCACCCATAATGTGTCACATTTTTGTGTTGATTTATTTAGTTTATTTTGTGGTTTGAATTCGTTTTTGGAGCTGTCATTACACATTTATCAGTATTCACATTGGTCAGTAGGGGGCAGTAGGGCGTTTCTTCCCAATTGAATGCTATCACCTGCAGACCGGAAGTGTCTTGTCATTCTGATGAGAGCGACCAGTCTGTGAACAATTGAAACGTGCTGTGTGCTTCTTCCTCCTGTATAACAGGTTAGTTTTGGTGAATCAACTCACTGAATAATATCCATGTGATCTTTATAAGTTTAAGTACACATTCTGATGGTGGAGCCTAACTCTAAAGTGTTTGTGAGTTGTAGTTTGTATTTGTGAATGAATCCAGTGCATAGATGCAGTAATCAATACAAAATGGCGACGTGAGTACGCAATGTTTATATAGGAACTTCTGATCCTAATTCAGACTCCCAAATTAGAGCTCCCGTTTTCTTATTGATTTTATAATGTATATTTGTATAATGTGTGTGTTCTGAAATAGTGACAGTGAATAGAATAAGGATGGACAATTCAACCCTTAACTCAACAATGAGTAGAGGAGTGTTATATGTGTGTATATGTGTAAATAAATGAAAACTGAAATTCAAGTATTTATTTTATTTATTTATATATATATATATATATATATATATATATATATATATATATATATATATAATATAGCTAGAATTCACTGAAAGTCATGTATTTCTTATATATATATATATATATATATATATATATATATATATATATTAACCACGCCCCCGCCCCACCCCCGACCACGCCCCCCACCCCCCACCTCTCGAAATCGGAGGTCTCAAGGTTGGCAAGTATGGGTATAGTACCGAAAATGATTCATTAGTATCGCGGTACTATACTCATACCGGTATACCGCACAACCCTAATATGGTATTAATTTTACCAAACAAACATTTATCCACATTGATGTGGACCTTTTTACTAGTTTTTAAGATCAAAGTACTTTCAAATATGTCGACTGTTCCGCTAAGGCGTTTTTTGTACCTCAATTTCCTGTCAGGAGGGCGAGCGTCTTCCATATGGACTTGTTTGTTTCTTTAGCGTATCACGGGCGGATCAACTGCTCATTTGGGCGTGAAAGAGGGGTAACATTACCTTAACACATTTCCCCGAATGCGTTGCTGGAGCAGTTTCAGAGAGTTAATTTGGGTTAATTGCGTTAAAATTTTAATTCAGATTAATAATGATGATGGATTAATCTGCATTTAAGTTTTCCATTTTGACATCCCTAATACATAATATACATTTATTTGTTATTGTTTACCAAATCACTAGTTTAATGCTGCGGTGCGGGTTGTATTAGTTATGCTGCATGAGTTCGAGGTTTGGTGACAAAAGTCACTGTTCTGTCATTTTCTATATACGTGGGATTGCAATGACACCGTATGCGTGCGATAACGGACCTGCTGGTATAATTGCAACTGCTATTTATCTCCTTTAAGAAAGCAGTTTGAACCACATGGGGGCACTAAAGTTGCGTATCTTTATCAAAGGGTTTGAACAACGGTCAGTTGTGAGATAGCAAAACTCCCACAGTCAGATAGGAGCACCCGCCACTATCTTGTAGACAAGGTGGGCCAGGTCAAAGAACAAAAGATGCTACATGTGGTCCACGGGCTGCACTTTGCCTACAACACCCCTGGTCTAGCATATTTGTACAGTTTATGTATTTGCAATGCCCTCAGTCCCTGCAGCGGTGGCATCACAGGCCCAGATAGATGGATTTCGTCTTCTTGTGATCTCCACTTGTCAGACAAGCGTCACACAAAGCCACAGCGAGAAAAAAAAAAAATCCAGAGCCATCTCAAACTGATAGAACCTTCCTTCCATCGACTTAAACGGAATGAGGATGTTAACACGCGCCTGCCAGACACTATTGATGTATCTGCTTTGTGAACTAATGGATTGCATGTTTATGCGCGGTTTGTGCTTTCATCTTTCCTCTTCTTTTCAATGACAAACATAGATTAGCCATTTGGAATACACACTTTGATGTAAGACATAACCTGAAGGTTGACCTCTGATTTTTAAACCGTTTAAGAAAGTTGTGGACGTAGAATTAGTGTAAAACTGTTGCCGTTAAAACTTTAATTGGCCTATCTAGGTGAACGTGTAATAAAAACAATAAAACAGTTATTACTTTAATGACAATAGTGAAATATAAAAGTTAAGTTGTGTTTTTTTGGTAATAAAAGTGGTGATAAAATCCACGAAAAGCCAATGAAAGCTAAACAAACAAGACATCAGGGAATAAACTTTTTTTCCCAACTTTTTTCCCGAATAGTTTTTTAATCGGTCCGTTCGCATGTTCTTTAGATAAAATTATAACATTACAAAATCGGATTAAGCCTCCCCCCCTGAAAAGGAAGGAAATAAGGGATATTCGGAAAAAAGCCTAGATCTAGCAAATGTCAAAGTCAAATACATCAGAGGGCCAAAAAACCAAATTTGCTACAACCCGAGGGCCGGACTGGTTCAATGTTTATTAAAACATATTAAAATGATTGCACATAACTTATTGAACCAAGACCCTACACAGTGTACTGTATTTTATTTAATGATTAGATTAATAATCAAACATTTTTGTATGGGTCTATCACTAATTTCAAGTGAAAAAAAATTTCAACAGGCTCACAGACAAAAACAAACTTCCTTCAAAGCAGGCGGCTGTGGCCTGCGGGCCGGTTATAATACTAATCAAATATCATCCCGGGGGCCATAGATAATTCGGCCCGCAAGCCTTGACTTTGACATCAATGGCCTAAATTAAACTACCACACTCTTAGGGCCCTTACTATACATTCAACACCATCGCACTGCAAAATGTTACTACACGACAACAGTACATCACTACAGAAGTCAAACTCAAAAAATTTGAATATTGTGCAAAAGTTCATTAATGCCAGCAATTTAACTTCAAATGTGAAACTAATATGTAATATAACACATTAGGTGCATAGTGAGATATGTCAAGCCTTTATTTATTACCATTTTAATGACCATGGGTTGCAGCTTTTGAAAACCCTACATTTTCTGATTTTTTCAATTCGAGGTTTTCATAAACGACAAGCCCATCCATCCATCCATTTTCTACCGCTTGTCCTTTTTGGAGTTGCGGGGGGTGCTGGAGCCTATCTCAGCTACAATCGGGCGGAAGGCGGGGTACACCCCGGACAAGTCGTAAACTACAAGCCATAATCATCAAAATTCAATCAAAAGAAGAGTTTAAATATATACATTTTGAGCTGCATATTATGAGCTTATGTCATGTACTGTATTAGTTACACCTTGTAAATCTAATTGCTGGAATAAACAAACTTTTGCACGATGTTCACGTTTTTGAGTTCCACCTGTACTGTACACACATAAAACTAATAGATCAGTGTGTATTTATTGACAAAAAGAAAATACGAACGTAATTCAAATACAAGTGTTAGAAAAATCTAAAGACAAAGCAAAACACAGAATTAACACCATGATGGTCACTGAACTGGCTTTTTTAAGATTATGAATAATGTCAAATTCTGAATGTATTTTTTTTTAATTGGCACATTCTTTTCATAATAGTAAATACAGCACACATCAAAATACTGTGAAAGACGATACATAAAACGATAAATAAAACTTTACGTAGTTGTAGAGTAACATTACGACTTTTTCCTCGTAACTGTACAAACAAAAACAATTCAACAGTCTTGTCTTAACTACAGAGGCAAAATGCAAAGATGAGTTGTTTTTGTTTTAGAATATGTGCAACGAAAAAGAGAAAGCTAAACACTAACAGAATTAACGATGTGATCTGTGCTAAATTTGGGGCTTGTAAGTTACGCAGAGTTTTTTGTATCATATATATATATATATATATATATATATATATATATCCATCCATCCATCCATTTTCTACCGCTTGTCCCTTATATATATATATATATATATATATATATATATATATATATATATATATATATATATATATATATATATATATACATATATATATATACCGTATTTTTCGGAGTATAAGTCGCACCTGCCGAAAATGCATAATAAAGAAGGAAAAAAACATATATAAATCTCACTGGAGCCCGGCCAAATTATGAAAAAAACTGCGACTTATAGTCTGAAAAATACGGTATATATATATAAATATATATATATATTATATTATGTTATAATATATTATATTATATTATATTTGTATGGCTTTTCAGTTACATTGTGTATAGACATAGGCAGCCACCTTTCTTTTTGACATGCCACACTGGATAGTAACGTATCCATGCCAGCAAAAGACACAACACAAAGACAACTAACTTGTCCAACACCTTAGCCCCCATGCATTTTTGTCTCGCCAGACAAGAAGAGGCCCCCAAACTGCACCACAACAACCCCCCCGCCCCTTTGTTTACAACTCTCACAAAGGTTGATCCCGGGCCGAGCCTGGTAAGGGTTTGTGACAGAGGTGATGTCTAAATTAATCATTCATGCTCTTTCACATGGGCTACAGTAACGGGCCTGAAATATTAATGGCGGTTGCAGAATAAATTTGATTCCCTTTTCTCTCTGATTATAATCCACAGGCGTGCTCACACACATGTTTATTTATACCCTGGAGATGAGGAACGGGGTCACTATCAGGAGTTTGTCCATATACACACACACACACACACACACACACACACACACACACACACACACACACACACACACACACACACACACACACACACACACACACACACACACACACACAGACCCCTTTTCCTTCTTACCACTTGCGCTTGTATACCACCTCATTGTTTTGGAATATGTACATATTTTTCACGTGTACTCACAGGAAGAAGAGGCTATACATTATACATTATTTGCTTGTACTGCCTGGGTATGATATACTGGATGAACACTCGGCAGCAGGGGAGTTGGTCTTATTTTTGACTTTAATTACTGTAGGTGAGGTGCTTTTTCAGTGTTCATTTTTGTTTTGGGTTTTTGACCTGTGTTCCTAACTTGAGACACGTCAGGAATATATTACATTCAATTCAAGTAGTGTGACGTGATGCCAGCTTTGAATGAAAATCAGTAAACTGTAGTATTTTCTATTGAATTTAGTATAGTACAATTAGTTTTTGTTAGTGGCAAACACTCTTTGGAAAAAAGGAAAAACTATGGTACCTTTTGGGGTGCAATAACTTCAACTTCAATGTGCCAATTCAACCTGGAAAAGTACTTAAAGTTATGCTTGTGTGTTTGTCAAAGTCTGAGGAATTGTTCTCTGTATCTGATTTGAACCACTGTCTATGACCAAGTCATGGTACCATGTTCTGCACAGTTCGGTCTATCATCCTGGAGAGACTTGTCCCAGGGGATTTTTCCGACTGCACTGGCCTTATGACTTCATGCTACTTCTGACACCATTTGTACCAGAAGTTAAAGAATGGTTTGCGATTGGGGGATGTTACCCTTAAGATACTGTTTCTGTACCATTGACACTTTCAAGAATCATAGTGATGACATACTCTATCACTCTACCGCCCCTTTCCAAAGGAACACAGGTACTCCATCCCATCTGAGCATTCGAATCACAATATCATTTGTTGAAAAACCTTAATGCTGAGCACTGGCTATACCTACTCAGTGGCCTAGTGGTTAGAGTGTCCGCCCTAAGATCGGTAGGTTGTGAGTTCAAACCCCGGCCGAGTCATACCAAAGACTATAAAAATGGGACCCATTACCTCCCTGTTAGGCACTCAGCATCAAGGGTTGGAATTGGGGGTTAAATCACCAAAATGATTCCCGGGCGCGGCCACGGCTGCTGCCCACTGCTGGGCAAGGGGATGGGTCAAATGCAGAGGACAAATTTCACCACACCTCGTGTGTTTGTGACAATCATTGGTACTTTAACTTTAACTTTAACCTCCATCTTTTAGGGGGCCATATCCCACACAGTACCCCGCTCTATCTCCAACAGAGGTGGGTAGTAACGCGCTACATTTACTCCGTTACATCTACTTGAGTAACTTTTGGGATAAATTGTACTTCTAAGAGTAGTTTTAATGCAACATACTTTTACTTTTACTTGAGTATATTTATAGAGAAGAAACGCTACTTTTACTCCGCTACTTTTATATACATTCAGCTCGCTACTCGCTACTAATTTTTATCGATCTGTTAATGCACGCTTTGTTTGTTTTGGTCTGTCATAGTGCCTGCGTTTCAACAAATACAGTCACTGGTGACGTTCACTCCGTTCCACCAATCAGATGCAGTCACTGGTGACGTTGGACCAATCAAACAGAGCCAGGCGGTCACATGACCTGACTTAAACAAGTTGAAAAACTTATTGGGGTGTTACCATTTAGTGGTCAATTGTACGGAATATATACTGTACTGTGCAATCTACTAATAAAAGTTTCAATCAATCAATCAAAACTGTGAAGGAAAAAAGACCCTTTTTTATTTCAACCGTCAAAAGCCTAAAGACTGACTGCACAGTTCCTGTCTTCACAATAAAAGTGCCGCTCCATCGCGCCTGCGCTTTCAAAACAAGAGTCTCCGAAAGCCAGCGCAAACAAGCTAGCAAGCTACGGAGTTTGCCGCCAATGTATTTCTTGTAAAGTGTATAAAAACGAACATGGAATCTGGACGAATAAGAAGCCAAAAACCAACCACTTTCATGTGGTATTAGACAGAAAGGAGGAACTTTTTTTCTCCTCCATTTGAAAACGTGGACGTTAACAGCACTACTGTCTGATTACAATCAATGCAAGTCATCAGAATCAGGTAATACACCAACTTATATTCTTGTTTTCATGAAAGAAAGGAATCTATATGTGTTAAACATGCATGTATATTCATTAAAACACCATTAACATGTAAACAAAAACGGCAAAATAAATAAATATAAATTATATACTGTATATATCAATGTATGTATATATATATGTGTATATATATATATATATATATATATATATATGTGTGTGTATATATATATATATATATATATGTGTATATATATATATATATATATATATGTGTGTGTATATATATATATATATATATATATATATATGTGTGTGTGTGTATATATATATATATATATATATATATATATGTGTGTGTGTGTGTGTGTATATGTTACTCATCAGTTACTCAGTACTTGAGTAGTTTTTTCACAACATACTTTTTACTTGTACTCAAGTAAATATTTGGGTGACTACTCCTTACTTTTACTTGAGTAATAAATCTCTAAAGTAACAGTACTCTTACTTGAGTACAATTTCTGGCTACTCTACCCACCTCTGATCTCCAAGTTCAAGTCACATATCCCAAAGTTCTTTCTCCCCTCTCACAACTTGATCGCTTTTTAGACACCATTTATCACAGAGGTTTTAGACCTTGTACTCTCAAACCAAGAACCACATCCTATCTCTGGGTCGATCACCCAGGGCTTACCTGTCCTAAGGGTTCCTCCTACTGGAATGGCCTTACAACTTGATCCAACGACTGACACCATTTGTCACATACGTTTTAAGAAGTATAACCATCAACCAAGTACCCCATTCCATCTCTTAGTCATTCACTAAGGACTTAACTGTTCCAAGGGTTCCGCCTAATGGGATTTAAGACTTGATTTGACTTCTGACACCATTTGTCACAGAAGTTTAGAAGTAGTATCCCAACACCCAGAGAGCAAATTTCTATTGGGTTGAAAAAAAACAATATCATGCCAACTTCCTTTTGAGGAACATGTGTGGACTACTACTTTACAACTTTTTCTGACAGTGTAGCAGAAAAGTTATTAATCTAATTTTGGTGATGTGACCACCTGGCGTCTTGCAACAGAGTGATGCTCAACTGTCATATCTTTGGGATTTGTTTTTCCCAAATTCCGAGACGCTGCTGCTCGCCAAGTCCAACCAGCTGCCACTCAAAGTGGATCTTGGTGTTTGTTTCACAGCACGTCACCAGAGATCCGCGTGTCGCTCTCTTGTCACTCGCTTGTATGCCACCTCCTTCTGGTCGACTCCTGTTTCTGCACCTGTAATGAGGAATGCAGAGTGTGCTTGCAAAATAAGAATCCAAGAAAAACAGGTTTATGACCTTTACTTTTTTATTTTTCAACCTGCCAAAAAAAATTCAATGCAAGGTTCTTGGATGATTAGCATGCTGAAGTTTAGTTTGGCGGTAGAGCTTTGAGCAGTGTACTTCTAAAAGTTCATGTACTGATTGTCAAAAAATATCCTGTTTCACAAGAAAAACATAGCACAAGGTAGCTGCAAAACAGATTTGGATCATGATCTAAGTTTATGTTTTTGGCAACAACTTTTGCATGACCCTCCAAAGGTGTTCATACTAATAACAGGTGGCGTGTAAACCAGTGCAGGTGCTTCTTTGTCTCCCTTCCATATGGACATGGAGTTGTGCCTTGCAAGACTTGTTAACTAATTTCAGGCTAATCTATTTTAATTACCTTGTTTAGGATTCATGTCTGTGTTGAATTACGCTCAATAAACACTCCTATTAAGGCGACATTTATCCGGACACTTCTTATAATCTGTTATTCACATTTTCCTTGTGACATGACAGCGACCGCAACTTGCTCCGTTTGAGCTACAAAAATATGACATTTTTGTGTGTTCAAATAGCTGTGCACACAATTGCTCGTGTTGGAACTGAAATACGTGTGTGCAAGTGTGTCAATGCCGTGTGTGTGTATATTTGTGAAGCTCATCCTATAATGATGCCTTCCCCCTGTCGCTGTATTGGCCTGTCAGCGCGGCGCTGGTGACTGTCATCTTGCTGAGGTAGGTCATTTTTCAATGTCGAGACAGGCAATTCTCCCTGACACCAGATAGATCCGGTACACGCGTCAGGCTCGTTATTCTCCGTTAACTTGTTACAGAGCGATACTTTGACTTGCTGGAAATGAATGGAGCCGCTCACTGCTTTGTTGCAATCAGCCCAATTAAATTGCTAAAAAGGAATCCTCAAAGGTGCCTTGTTATATTAATTCTCAACAATTTTGAATACGTCTCAGAAGTCTCACAATGGTATACTCGGAAGTGTGTTGCCCAAAATCTAGCTTTGATACTAGAATTCAGACAGTTAAAAAGTGCTTTTAGAGACTCCTACTGTGAAGACACCATTGTGTGTGTCTGTAGCTTTAATGCTAATGAGCTGTGTTGGTCCATGTCTGTCTCCAACAAAGTGTGTGTCTCCAAGATGCGCTATTGTGTACTTATGAACACACCTACCTCTGCTTTTCCAACGTTATACATACCATATATCATGTGACTGTAACATTAAGGAATGAGACTCAAGATTGGCACTATGGCCTAAGAACTGTATTGCGATACATTTATTTTGAAGTCTCTTGCAATTAGGATATATATATCATACATTATATACATATACTGTATGTGTGTTTGTGTGTATATGTGTATATATATTTATACATATATATACACATACATGCAGTAAATTAATATATACACATATATACAGTATGTATACTGTATATGTGTATATACATGTGTATATATTTATATATATCTACATATATAAAGAGATATGTGTGTGTGTATGTATATGTGTGTGAATGTTTGTATGTATATACAGTATATGTATACATACGTATATATGTATATATACTATATGTATATATATATATATATGTATATGTGTGTATATATATGTATATGTATGTATATGTATATATTTGTATATATATATGCATATGTATATATGTGTATATATATGTGTGTGTGTGTGTGTATGAGTGTATAAATATATATATATATATATATATATATATATATATATATATATATATATATATATATATATATATATGTCTGTGTATATATATATATATATATATGCATATATATATATATATATATATGTATATATTCAATTGAATATTTAAATCATTTACTTATTCCTTTTTGCCATATACAATATTTTAGCAAAATAAAGTCAATAGTGCAAAACTAAACAAAAGCAAAAAGGACTCTTGGCTTTGATTTTAATCATTTGCTTTTTGCACTTAAAGTCCTCCTGTGTCCAAGGACTTATTTACTTAGTTTGTAACCAATAACAAAAACAACCCAAAAAAACTAATTTGTGATAATAAAATATATCAATCTCATCATTATACTATTAACCACATACAGATACTATACTTGGTAAAGTTAGTTACTGTCAATATTTGTATCCGTCCGCCCACCCTTGTTTAGATTCAAAAGCTCTAGCTTAACTATTAGCATGGCTTATTTTATCCACCTACAGTGTGTAGTTTAACATGTTTAGCTATTCCTCATACAGTATATCAGTCCTATTTAACTTGCGGCCCGCGGGCCACTTCCGGCCCACCAAAGCTTTTCATTTGGCCCACCAAACATCGCCCAAATAGGTTTGATGAAACCATTTAAACTAGGGTTGATCATGTATGCAGTAACCCTGCCACCCCACAGGGGGCAACAGCGAGGCATATGTGTCAAAATAAAGCAGCAGTTGGGTGACTAGGAGAATTCAACCCAGAATTTTTTTTATATAAATTGAAAAAATCAGACTTTTAACAACAACTGGACAACAAAGTATGAGTGTTCTGCCCCAAGCAAGGGCTCGAGTCATTGTTTCCTGTCGGACCTTTTAAGCGACGGACACATTGATCCAGACAAGCAGCAACCATGGTAGAAATCTCAGCGTGTCAGCTTCATCACGAAACTTGTTCAAACATTTGGTAGTAGATATTGAGGGTTTTTTTTGTATTGAAATTGCTGATTTTGTGATGTCTTTTGCATTCAGAATCAGAATCAGAATCAGAATCAGCTTTATTGTCATTACGCAAGGTAACGAGATTGAGGCCATTCCATACAGTGCGATGTGTGCATGCTAGAAAAACATCCATCCATCCATTTTCTACCGCTTATTCCCTTTGGGGTCGCGGGGGGCGCTGGAGCCTATCTCAGCTACAATCGGGCGGAAGGCGGGGTACACCCTGGACAAGTCGCCATCTCACCGCAGGGCCAACACAGATAGACAGACAACATTCACACTCACATCAAACAATGTGCAAATATATAAAAATTTAAAAAATGTAGAAGTGCAATGAATATGGTGTGAAATGAATATATACATGAAAAAACAAAACAAAAACAGGGTTGTTGGTGGAATGGGTTATTGCACCGAAGAGAAGGCAGTTATGAGGGACAATGGGGCAGTCCGTTCAGGATGGTTATGGCCCTGGGGAAGAAGCTGTTCTTTAGCCTGTTTGTTTTGGTTTTAATGCACCTGTAGCGCTTCCCAGAGGGCAGTGTTTCCTGGTTGTGTTGGTATTTGTCTGAGAGTAACAATGTCGATCAAACCTCGTTTAATACATGCAGTGCTAAATTTGACCAGTGGAGTGCGGCAACGCTACACCTTAAGTTTAACTGTGATAAGTCACATTCGTTGTGTGCAATGTTTGGTGTGTGAATGTTGTGTAATTTCTATATGTGTAAACATTTATAGTTTGTGTGAATATATTAACACTAAACCTTCTATTTTATTTATGTAAAATACAAATCGGACATTATTTATGTAAATTACACAATTGACCTTATAATTTTGTTATGTTTATTTTCCTCAGTCTTACAAACCTAAATGAAGAAATAAGTCTAAGGAAATACAATTTAAGAAGGACAAGAATGCAAAAGAAGGAACATCAATCCTAAACAAAACTTATTGAGCCTCTGTTTTTTCATGCTTTTAATTAGCTGCGCATGCTGGAAACGAGTAGCGAGGGCAGAACAATTAATTTATTGACAGTGTAGTGTGAAAGCCGATGTCTTTACTTTTTCAATTTTGTGTAACGTTCATATTGTTGTTACTCAGCCAGCGTTTGTGGGTCTGATGGACCCGTTGTATTTTGTGGCTTTTAATGCCTCACAATCAAACACTTTTCAATCAATCAATCAATGTTTATTTATATAGCCCTAAGTCACAAGTGTCTCAAAGGGCTGCACAAGCCACAACGACATCCTCGGTACAGAGCCCACATAAGGGCAAGGAAAAACTCACCCCAGTGGGACGTCGATGTGATTGACTATGAGAAACCTTGGAGAGGACCGCATATGTCCTCCCCTCTAGGGGAGACCGAATGCAATGGATGTCGAGTGGGTCTGACATAATATTGTGAGAGTCCAGTCCATAGTGGATCCAACATAATAGTAAGAGTCCAGTCCACAGTGGGGTCAGCAGGAAACCATCCCGAGCGGAGACGGGTCAGCAGCGCAGAGATGTTCTCAACCGATATCGATACCGATAAACTTATCCCAATAAACATCTGTTTATTGGGATAAGGTAAACATCTGTTCAGTATTTTAACATAAAAGTGTTTGATTGTGAGGCATTAAAAGCCACAAAATACAACGGGTCCATCAGACCCACAAACGCTGGCTGAGTAACAATAATATGAACGTTGCACGGAAACTTTCTCTGCCAGTTTCTGCATCCCACAGAGATTCTTCTTTTGTGTTTCTGCACCTGCGGTTCCCACACAAGGTTGCAACATTGTTTGTCAACACTGTCTGCTCTCATTTTCTCGCACATTTGACCCTCTGATGTTCTGTGTACCTACACTCTGTCCTCCTCCTGTCTAGGCCTGCTGCGTGCGTGCGTGCGTGCGTGCGTGCGTGCGTGCGTGCGTGCGTTCGTGCGTGCGTGCGTGCGTGCGTGTGGGCGGGTGGATGGGTGCGTGCGGTACACAGAACATCAATTTCCACACTTCTATTAGCCCCCGGGTCCGGTGGACCCGTACATCTTATATGTAATAGAAATGTGTAAGGGGGGGTGTATGGCGTGTGGTCATTAAATATGTATTCTGATATATGTTCTTCACAGAAAATTAGCCTAAGTCCGTGAGTCTCAGTTTGAAAATTTAATTAATTGTATAATTTTTCTTTTAATAAAAAATTAAAACGGGTCCCACGGACCCGAACACCACACAAGGGTGTAAACTTAGTCTCAAAGGAATATAACCTGCGAAGGCAGCCAACATATCTATGCTAACATTACATTCTAATTTTAATTACAACATCATGTTGGCCCTAGTGTGTGGATGTGAGTGTGAATGTTGTCTGTCTATCTGTGTTGGCCCTGCGATGAGGTGGCGACTTGTCCAGGGTGTGCACCGCCTTCCGCCTGATTGTAGCCCCCCGCGACCCCAAAGGGAATAAGCGGTAGAAAATGGATGGATGGATGTTAATTTAGCCTGTTCATTAAAAAACTCCAAAACGATCAAACTTACAGCTTCCATGTCTATAGCTACGTGATGGATAGTTGGCAGAGCTTTATTTTAAGATGTGTAGCAAAGCCTGCTGTTTTACAAAGTAGTATGTGTATACACTCATCTAGCTGAAGTGGGTTGGGGTGGGGGGTTAGCGGCGGTATCATGTATGGATACACTTTAATGTTAGATCATCATTGGATGAAAAATGGAACTGATGTCATAAGATCAAACTCTTGTAGAAGCTATCAGACTCCTCTCCAGTGTGACTGCTCAACATTTTGCAGCGCGAGGCAGGTGGATGGGCGGTAAGGGGGATTCGAGGCCTGTGCCCCGAGAGTGTGGTATTTTAATCTAGGCTATTTGTAATGACAGGCCTCCTATGAGCACTGACGAGTGGCAGGTTTGAAAGGCTCTGACAGGTTCTAATCGCTGTCAAAAAATGTAGCTGAGGAATGTGCCTGAGCTGAGGATAGACCGACACACGCGTACACACACACATACACACACAAGCTTTCGGTGCTGATCCCAACGCAGTTGTTTCCCGCCTCCGTCTGACCCCGTGCCGCTGTGACAGTTGTTCACATTCCACAGACGCTGTCTCCCGGGTACCATAGTCATTGGCAAGATGCCCGGCTTACTGTCTATCTGTTCCTTAGCGAAGGAAGTCTTGTTAGGCACCGTCTTTCTAATATGTTAAATACTCGTTTTAATGTTTGCTTTCCCCCCGCGACCCAGAGAGGGACAAGCGGTACAAAATGGATGGATGGATGTTCGCTTTCCAAGACTCTTGTAGACAAACGTGTTGATTCGTGTTCATCGAGTAATTCTGCACATCCCCACTTTTGCACATGGATGTCATGAGGAAAGATGACAGACAAATGAGCAGTTTGTCACAATTACTAACAATCATACAGTATTTATTGACTGTACAGGCAATATTTTAAGTGTAAAAAGAAGCAAACCAATAAATTAAAGGCTTTAAAGGAGAGATATTCGGGCCAAAACGTTTTGTAAGATTTTAATCTGAAACATCAAGTTTTGATATTAAAAAAAAAAGTTTAAATACAACAAAAAAAACAATTTTTCAAGTTAAATATAATTATGATTAGCTCTGGTAATTGTTTAGAATGAATTTTTTTTAATTTTTATATTGGCCCTAGTGTGTGAATGTGAGTGTGAATGTTGTCTGTCTATCTGTGTTGGCCCTGCGATGAGGTGGCGACTTGTCCAGGGTGTACCCTGCCTTCCGCCCGATTGTAGCTGAGATAGGCTCCAGCGCCCCCCGCGACCCCAAAGGGAATAAGCGGTAGAAAATGGATGGATGATGGATATTAAAAAAAAAGTTTAAATACAACAAAAAAAACAATTTTTCAAGTTAAATATAATTATGATTAGCTCTGGTAATTGTTTAGAATGAATTATTTTATTTTTTTATATTGGCCCTAGTGTGTGAATGTGAGTGTGAATGTTGTCTGTCTATCTGTGTTGGCCCTGCGATGAGGTGGTGACTTGTCCAGGGTGTACCCCGCCTTCCGCCCGAATGCAGCTGAGATAGGCTCCAGCAACCCCCGCGACCCCGAAAAGGACAAGCGGTAGAAAATGGATGAATGGATAGTCACATATTTTGATATTTGAGATTCTAGTTTGATTTCAAATCTTTTTTTTAACTTTTTTTTTTTAACACTTAAACTTTTTCCCGCTTTTCTTTTCAGTTTCAGACTTTTGCCCTGGGTTTTGTGTGGAGAAGGGTTGTGAAAACGTGTTGGCCATCCTATCATGTTGCCTTCTGGGATTGTAGGAACTAGAAAAATCCAAGTCAACACTTTATGTAAGGTTTCGCTGTAGGTCAGTGATGTCGAACTTGCGAAACACTTGCAAAATTTGAAATAGCCCAAAAAAAAGACCATAAAAATGTGGACAAAAATGCGATTTTATTGTCAGAATGTCATCTAGGAACACTTTTTATATTTCTTATTTGAATGCACTAAACGTGGCAACAGTTTTACCTCAAGTCCAGTCAGGGTGTATTTTAAAGTAAAATTTGCTACCAAGCAGACCAGTTGTAGTCTCCTCACTTATCTTTATAGAGACGTTTGCATTGACCTGATTACTGACCGTAAAACCCTTGCCGCCTTCCAAGTAACCATCTGTAATAAAGGTAAAGGAGCATGAGCAGTCACAATCACTTGCAGAATTAATCTGTTTATATACAGTAAAGGCCAAAAGTTTGGACACACATTCTCATTCAATGCGGTTTTTTATTTATTTTCATGACTATTTACATTATAGATTGTCACTGAAGGCATCAAAACTACTAGTTTCTTCAAAATAGCCACCCTTTGCTCTGAATACTTCTTTTGCACACTCTTGGCATTCTCTCGATGAGCTTCAAGAGGTAGTCACCTGAAATGGTTTTCACTTCACAGGTGTGCTTGAAGCTCATCGAGAGAATGCCAAGAGTGTGCAAAGCAGTAATCAGAGCAAAAGGTGGGCTATTTTGAAGAAACTAGAATATAAAACATGTTTTCAGTTATTTCACCTATTTGTGTTAAGTACATAACTCCACATGTGTTCAGTCATAGTTTTGATGCCTTCAGTGACAATCTACAATGTAAATAGTCCTGAAAATAAAGAAAACACATGTATTCATGCAACAATTTTTTGTGATTAATCGCATGAGTTAACATGTTTTTGACAGGCCTTCTTTTCACCAAAATGTTATTTCCTACTTCCAAAAAATGACTATATATTATGAAAAAAATACATTTTGTCAAACAGCTCCATTTCCTGCCAGCCTTAATCCGTTCACCCGCTAAGATTACTCATCAGGGAACCTTTAAATGTGTTTATAGAATGTTTTCTCGCTGTAGTAACAAATTCAGGAGGATCATCTTTAGCGGGATGAGACAAGTTCACCCGGTGAAAACCCCGTAGAACTGTCGAGCTAAAAGTCCAACAGTAAATATAAAAGCAGCTCAAATGGAAAAAACAAGACGACCGAGTGAAGTTTGAAGTTTTTTTTTTTCAGGTTCAACACAAACTTCTTCTGGTCTTCTTTTGGCAGACTCGCGGCAGGGCGGCTAAGGCTTTGCCCAGGTGCCGTATGTGCCATTGGCACCAATGCTAGTGGGTTGGGGGGGGGGGGGGGGGGGGGGGGGGGGAGCTGGCACACTTTGGGCATGGGAGTGCGTTCC
Source organism: Nerophis lumbriciformis (assembly GCF_033978685.3). Lineage (NCBI taxonomy): Eukaryota > Metazoa > Chordata > Actinopteri > Syngnathiformes > Syngnathidae > Nerophis > Nerophis lumbriciformis. Next base: position 38,996,701 of record NC_084558.2, on the reverse strand, counting down.
CCCTGCCCCTTCTTCCTCAAAGGCTGTCCTCATCTCCCTTCTTTTTCCCCCCCTCTCGCGGTCCCTGCTGCTCCATAGCCCAGGGAGCTCATTAGGCCACACTTCCTCTTCATTTGAATCCATTTTTCATAGCTTAAAAAAACCGTCCCTGATCTTAAAAATCCTGGCTAATTTAAGCCTGGATGTTGGGAAAATGACTGAAAATATCACGGCAAGAAGAAAAAAGGCAGCCTGTGCATGCTTGTTTTTTGCAAAATTAAATGTTTTTTTTAATTTTATGCAAGGCATGTGTGAGGATTCAGAATTTACAGCAACTGTTCTTGAGCTTGGTTTTAGACCCCCGTTTTGTTTGTGAGGGTCTCGCGTGTTCGCTCTGCCTAATGAAAACATTGGTAATAACATGCTGCCCTCTCTGTGTTGCTTTAATTATTGATCTCTGAGTGGATGGCGGAAGGCCCCCGTAGATTTGGAACTCCACTTGTTTTGATTTAAGTTTTAAGTTTTGATTTGGAGCGCACAATTCTGACAGGACTCCTCTTTGTGTCTTTATTGATAAGCCATCTCAAGGAGCTCCATGATTATTTTATGTCAGTCTTTTGTTCTCACATTTTTGAACATGATACCACCTTCAACAATTAAATACTCCATCATCCTTAAAAGGCAAAGGATGAGTCGTTTTGTTTTGCTTGAGCTTCATTTATAGTGGTTAACTTCTTTTTTACATTTGCATGACAGTTAAAGACTTAAAAACTAAGAAGTATGACATCAACTCACCTTGCGCAAGCCTCCTTTTACCAACTTTCCTAACTGCCTCCATCACCCATCTAAGGATGATTGATTATATTTTTATTTTGTGTTATGATACATTGTATAACTTATTTTTACACTCAACAGGTTAAATGCTAAAAAGGTCAATTCTTGACATCTCACCTTAGTAGTGTTGTCCCGATACCAATATTTTGGTACAGGTAGCGGTACCAAAATGTATTTCGATACTTTTCAAAATAAAGGGGACCACAAAACATTGCATTATTGGCTTTATTTTAACAAAAAATCTTACAGTACATTAAACATAAAGTATGTTTCTTATTACAAGTTTGTCCTTAAATAAAATAGTGAACATACAAGACAACTTGTCTTTTATTAGTAAGTAAGAAAACAAATGCTCCTAATTAATCTGCTGACGTATGCAGTAACATATTGTGTCATTTATCATTCTATTATTTTGTCAACATTATTAAGGACAAGTGGTAGAAAATTGATTATTAATCTACTTGTTCAATTACTATTAATATCTGCTTACTTTCTCTTTTAACATGTTCCATCTACACTTCTGTTAAAATGTAATAATCACTTATTCTTCTGTTGTTTGATACTTTACATTAGTTTTGGATGATACCACAAATTTAGGTATCAATCCGATACCAAGTCGTTACAGGATCAAACATTGGTCATATTCAAAGTCCTCATGTGTCCAGGGACATATTTCCTGTTTTTATAAACATAGTACACATTTTTTTTAAATGAAAAAAGATTTTGTGACGCTAAAAAAAATCCAATGTCGTCATAGTAGTATCGATGAGATACGCTCCTGTACTTGGTATCATTACAGTGGATGTTAGGTGTAGATCCACTAATAGCGTTTGTTTACATTCAGGAACGGCTTCATTTCTCGTCCTGCAGGGATGATACTTGTAAGAAACGGACTTTATTTGTTGCCATGGAGGCGAGGATTAGTGGTTTAGAAGTAGCTAAAACACTGCCGACTGCGGCTGGACTTTAGCGGCTAGATAGATAGATAGGCAAAATAGACTTAGACTGGGGGGGGGGGCAGTACTTTTTAGAGGCGGTATAGTACCGAATATGATTCATTAGTATCGCGGTACTATACCAATACCGGTATAACATACAATCTCCACCTTAGAGAAGCCTCTCTTTTCCAACTTATTTAAAACCTATGCCTCTGTCACCCATCTAAGAGTGAGTGGTTTAATTTTGCTTTAGTATTATAAGGCATTGTTTCACTTATTTTTAAACCTAAAAGTTAAAAATGCTAAAAAGGTTGATTCCTGACGAACCACCTTCGAGAAGCCTCTTTTTCCAACTCCCTTGAATGCTTTGTCTCCATATTTGTTAAAGGGTGTTTTAGTTTAGTTGAAAGGGGTCATATACTTTTTTTTCTACATTTAAAAACACTTCCTTGTTGTCTACATGACATGTAATGGTGGTGCTTAGAGAAACATTTTGCATGGATTTGACCACCTCTTCAGGATGTGCAGTTTTGTAAGCGGTCTCATTTTCGTGCTTCTACTTCGATAGCGTCTTCTCCCCTTCAGCCATGTTGTAGATTTTAGCACTTCCATATGGAGTCTACTGACAGATATGAGTTACAATTGTACGCTACTTTGTGTTGCAAACGGCAATAGCGGTGGATGCATGCGCATGTACGAGCCAGTCTGCCCCACAGCAAGAAGATGGAGAAAAAGAAGGAGCTTATTGACTACAGGGTCGGACTTCAATAGCGGACTCGCACAAAGCTCTTTGGGTAAATCTCAACCATATATGGAGATACCCGCTGACAGGACAAATTGGGCAATTTCCAAATCGCTCGTTTGGAAGAGATATGAAGGAAGGCAAAAAAAAGTTTTTAAATATCCTCGCCATGTCTTCATGCTTTGATTTCAAATTTCCAGGACTAATGCAGATCCCAAAAACACAAAAACAGGTACCGTTCGGAAAAAACGTTGGTTTTGCATAAGAGGTCCCTTTAAAATGCTATGCTGTTATCATATGTCAAAGGGTACTTAGTTGTGTTTTATTTTTAGTTTAATAATTTTGAAAAAAGGGCTTAACTTTAAGGGCGGTATAACTCGGTTGGCAGAGTGGCCGTGCCAGCAATTTGAGGGTTCCAGGTTCAATCCCCGCTTCCGCCATCCTAGTCACTGCCGTTGTGTCCTTGGGCAAGACACTTTACCCACCTGCTCCCAGTGCCACCCACACTGGTTTAAATGTAACTTAGATATTGGGTTTCACTATGTAAAAGCGCTTTGAGTCACTAGAGAAAAGCGCTATATAAATATAATTCACTTCACTTCACAACTTTTTTTTACACTTGGATGAGAATTAAAGAGACTAAAAAAGCCAATGCGTGATGTTACAAGCCTCTCTTTTCCAACTTTCTTAAATGTCTTTGAGGTGAGTTGTATTTGGCTTTAGTTTTATACTACAGTTCTTAACTTCTTTTTACCCTTAAACGTTAAAAATGTTGAAAATATTAATGCATGACGTCAACTGAACTCGGAGAAGCCACTCTTTTCCAACTTCCTTGTGTGCTTTTTGCCATCAGCTGTCAAGCGGTGCTTAGTTTTATTTTATTCCACAGTAGTTTAAAGTGGTTAACTTCTTTTTACACTTGCATGACAGTTAAAAATTCTAAAAGCCAAGACGCCTTATGTTGACTCAGCTTGGGAAAGTCTCTTTCCCAACTTCCTTAAATGCCTCCAGGGTAAGTGTTTTTTTATTTTAGTTAAATTTCATGATACTTTGTTTAATTTCTTTTTACGCTTTTTTGACAAAATCGTGATGCTTGACATCCGCTCGCGTTGTGCAAACCTCCCTTTTCCAACTTCTTTAAAAGACCAGTAGAGTGTAAAAAAACAAGTTGACTTTATATGCCTAATTGTGTTTCATTGTATCCATTAAATCAATCTAAGTCTAAGACTAAAACTAAGACTAGATCTGACCAATTTAAGTCTATGAACATGAAGTGATGAAGCCTACTCGGATGAACAGCGAAACGTCTTCTAAGACAAACCGAACAGTTCAGCTGCGATCGATTGAATGCCCTCAGATGACAATGACCTGGATGTATGAGATTTGTATTTACAATCCGCAAAGTATTTGAATATAGACTTAGACTTCCTTTTATTGTCATTCAAATTTGAACTTTACAGTACAGATAAGAACAACATTTTGTTGCATTAGCTCGATGTAGTGCAGGATAAAAGAGCAATAAGGTGCAGGTATAAATAAATAGATTACTGTACAGATAAATATATTGCACTTTTGCATATACATCCACGTTTATGGATGTATGTTATATTGTCTTTATATTCCAGCCAGTTAATCCATTTTTGGGGGGAATTGAGGGGATTATTATGATGCGTTCAAGAGTCTTACGGCCTGAGGGAAGAAGCTGTTACAGAACCTGAAGGTTCTGCTACGGAGGCTGCGGAACAACTTTCTAGAGTCCAGCAGTGAAAACAGTCCTTGGTGGGGGTAGGAGGAGTCTCTGCAGATTTTCTGAGCCCTGGTCAGGCAGCGGCTTTTTGCGATCTCTTGTATAGGAGGAAGAGGAGTCCTGATGATCTTTTCCGCCGTCTTCACCACTCTCTGCAGAGACTTCCAGTCTGAGGCACTGCAGGCTCCAGTCCAGACAGAGATGCAGTTGGTCAGTAGGCTCTTTATAGTGCCTCTGTAGAATGGGGGGAGGGAGCCGTGCTCTTTTCATCCGTCGAAACATCACATAATGTCACAAAATCAGTCTGCCATTTTGAATATTCCACTCCGAACATCTTCGACAATTTCCATAGATATGAGGTCAGATGACGTCAAAATGGGAACGATACTGCATTCTGACCATATCATCAGATCAGTCATACTGGAAATACGGAAAAACCTAAAGAGATGTGCTGTCTATCATTCACAATCCTTATGTAAGACAAGAACACCTATGCTTGGCTTTTTTTATGCATTCAAAATAATAATAAATAAGTAGCTTAAACTTGAGTCAATAGCTCGAGGCTCCTCTATTGCGTCCGTAAAACCCTGTGAAAAAAACATCAGTGCAAAACGACTATTTTAGCGGCGTATTGAAAGCAGTGAGCTAGTGCTAGTTTACGCTGCTCTTGTTGACACACTGAGCCGGCGGCTGCTTCTGCTTCATCTCAAACTCGGTAAAAGTAAATTCTAGATTATAATTTGTGCATCTCTCACCTGCTAGTAGACAAATGTGGCCATGGACCGAGAGGCTGGTCGAGTTTGACAACCCCGGAGATGGTGAAAAAGACACAAAAAGACGCTAGTTGTGACTTTTTTTTAACCCTTCGTGAGGATTGTGATTGATTCTTCATCCAAACGGAATTATGTGAGCGTTTCGTCGGTCGGCATCCCAGCAACAGTGGCCATTGTACAGTAATTGTTTGTTTTATTATGGTTTAATAATTTGTAGTTTGTTTTATTATGGTTTAATAATTTGTTTGTTTCGCACCTAGCAATGCTGCTGATGCTATAGTTTTATAATAAACCTACATCCATTTGGCCCTCGGCTTCTAAACTTTTAGTTTATACTCCTTGTGTTCGGGTTTAAAAATATAAGGTCTGGATTAGAGATGTCCGATAATGGCTTTTTTGACGATATCCGATATATTGTCCAACTCTTAATTACCTATTCCGATATCAACCTATACCGATACATACAGTCGTGGAATTAACACATTATTATGCCTAATTTTGTTGCGATGCATTAAACAATGTAACAAGGTTTTCCAAAATAAATCAACTCATTTTATGGAAAAAAAATGCCAACATGGCACTGCCATATTTATTATTGAAGTCACAAAGTGCTTTTTTTTTTTAACATGCCTCAAAACAGCAGCTTGGAATTTGGGACATGCTCTCCCTGAGAGGGCATGAGGAGGTTGAGGTGGGCGGGGTTGGGAGGGGCGGGGTTGAGGTGGGGGGGGGGGGGGGTAGAGGGTAGCGGGGGTGTATATTGTAGCGTCCCGGAAGAGTTAGTGCTGCAAGGGGTTCTGGGTATTTGTTCTGTTGTGCTTATGTTGTGTTACGGTGCGGATGTTCTCCCGAAATGTGTTTGTCATTCTTGTTTGGTGGGGGTTCACAGTGTGGCGCATATTTGTAACAGTGTTAAAGTTGTTTATACGGCCACCCTCAGTGTGACCTGTATGGCTGTTGACCAAGTATGCTTGCATTCACTTGTGTGTGTGTGAAAAGCTGTAGATATTATGTGACTGGGACGGCACGCAAAGGCAGTGCCTTTAAGGTTTATTGGCGCGCTGTACTTCTCCCTACGTCCGTGTACTCAGCGGCGTTTTAAAAAGTCATAAATTTTACTTTTTGAAACAGATACCGATCATTTTTAAACCGATACTGATCATTTCCGATATTACATTTTAAAGCATTTATCGGCCGATAATATCGGCAGTCCGATATAATCGGACATCTCTAGTCTGGATCATAATTTTTCCCAAAGTAATCGTTGACTCTGACAAAGTCTGTTTGATTAGCATTGTTGTTGATGGGGAAGGGATCTGTGGTTCCTAACTCTACGTCATTCCTCATTCACACTCACAATGGAGAGGGAATCCCTGTGAGATTGATACTATTTTGAACATATCTATTTATTCACAAACTTTGTAAGTTTTCTGGTGTCATAAATCAGATATATATGCTAAGAGCTTCAGTATAGAGGCAACTTTTAACTAACAATTAAACTGGTACTTTAAACGCTACGCCACACTAATAAACCTCCCAGGTACAAAGCGAGGATGAGCACCTGTCTCTTCAGCTTGACACTTGTTTCACCAAACGTCTCTCGGGGAGGAGAGCGGAAGCCATGATGAAGGAGCAGGAAGGGGGTGAAAAAAGGAAGCAGCTTAACGGATGAGGTTGAATTGCTAAGCAGTCTTCAGCTGCCCTCTCGTTAGCCGGTGATGCCCGGCGACAGAGGTGAGGCAGGGTACGTCGCCACGGATCGAGCAAGGGGAAGGGGCGGGTCAGTGCCCCTCGGGGTATTGAGAAGTAGTCTGTGCCAGGCCAGGACCCTGTGCCACTGTCTCCACCACTGTGAGGGCGGGAGGGGGGGGTGTCAGGCATCAGCCTCAATTACAATCAGAAGCACAAGCTGCTCCCTGTCATTTTACACATACAATATTTGCATATACTGCACAGCAACTATTGAATCATACTTGAATATTTGTGTTTCTGATCAAAATCGGTCCACCACCCAATTTTGTGTCTCGACCAAACTCCACTGCTTTTTTTCTTCAGCATGCGTCTGCACACAACCTGGTTGAGTTTGTTTCGCTAACAAAACGTCAGCTTGAAAATGACGCATTTGTTTTGGTAAAGACTTATATACCGTATTTTTCGGAGTATAAGTCGCACCGGAGTATAAGTCGCACCTGCCGAAAATGCATGATAAAGAAGGAAAAAAACATATATAAGTCGCAATGGAGCCCGGCCAAACTATGAAAAAACTGCGACTTATAGTCCGAAAAATACGGTAGTAGTTTTAACTTGCACTTACAGGTGTAGCGACTAACTGTAGTTACTGACAGTAGTTTTCTGAAGTGTTCCTGAGCCCATCTGGTGAGATCCTTTACACACTGATATCGCTTTTTGATGCAGTACCGCCTGAGGGATCGAAGATCCGTAATATCCTCGCTTACGTGCAGTGATTTCTCCAGATTCTCTGAACCTTTTGATGATATTACGGACCGTAGATGGTGAAATCCCTAAATTCCTTGCATTAGCTGGTTGAGAGATGTCGTTCTTAAACTGTTCGACAATTTGCTCACGCATTTGTTCACAAAGTGGTGACCCTCGCCCCATCCTTGTTTGTGAATGACTGAGCATTTCATGGAAGCTGCTTTTATACCCAATCATGGCACCCACCTGTTCCCAATTAGCCTGTTCACCTGTGGGACGTTCAAAATAAGTGTTTGATGAGCATTCCTCAACTTTCTCAGTCTTTTTTGAAATATGTTGCAGGCATCAAATTCCAAATGAGCTAATATTTGCAAACAAAAACAGTTTTCCAGTTCGAACATTAAGTATCTTGTCTTTGCAGTCTATTCAATTGAATATAGGTTGAAAATGATTTGCAAATCATTGTATTCTGTTTTTATTTACCATTTACACAACATGCCAACTTCACTGGTTTTGGGTTTTGTACCTTTGGGGCATCTATTTGCTGTGCTTTATTTATGTTTTAAGTGGAAAAAGCACCTACTTGGGTGTTTTGTCTAAAAAAGCGGAAGACATTATTTCACAATTTAATGTTGTTTAATGTAATTTAATATTGTTTTAAAATGTCCTTCCTGACTTGAGCGGCATGACAACACTAGCATGGCCACAAGCACTGCATTGTACCTTAGGTGGTGCAAAATATCAAATACATTCTCTACTGTCACTGTCTTATTACACATGAAAGGCACATTTATTTTTCTTAGTTACAGATGTAAATGAGAGAAGTTACTTTAATGTCCAGGAAAAAGGAAAGACAGGCAAGGGGAGGGGGCAGCTACAGAGTTGACAAGTGAGTTATGATATAATATCCTTTATGAATAATTAATTTGACGGTGCCAAGGCATTTTTAAAAGGCGGATTAAATTAGCCCTGCCTTGTCTTAAAACTTGGTTGTGCTTCATTAGCGATGGTGGCAGTGCCGTTCCTTAATGGTGAAGAACGAAAGACGCCTCGGCACCTTCGCGGCGAGGCTTGTACTTTTGTACTGTAAATAATGGAAATAATGGTAAACAAACAGTTTTTTTCATTTTATGCCAACAAACAAGCATCAAAGTAAGTACATTTTGCAAAAGTGACAAATGTTTACATCTCGAAAGCACTTCCAATTTCTCATCTAATACTGTAGCAGTTGTATGGTCCTATTGTTTTACGACTGTACGCATTTATTTGCGTCGCTAATTCCTAAAACCTCTGCACATGAAAGGGTGAAAATGTTTCAAAACGTGTACCTTTAATTGTGTTGCGTGTGCTATCATTTTTATGATTAACACGCCCCCTGGTGGCGCTGTTTTAAAAGCCCACTTGAAAGTTCTCACGTAGCCCAGTAAAACACATGCTGTAACTTTTGCTGAATCACCACAGAATTTGGTACACACCTTTAGAGGACTGACAAGCACATGTGTGTAAATTTTGAGCAATATTGGATAAAAAAACATGGTCGTCAACATAAGTCATGAAGCAGTTGTCTAACAATGATAAACATTGAAGATATCTGTATTACATCTATGTTATCAATCAATCAATCAATCAATCAATCAATCAAAGTTGACTTATATAGCCCTTAATCACGAATGTCTCAAAGGGCTGCACAAGCAACAACGATATCATCGGCTCAGATCCCACATCAGGGCAAGAAAAAACTCAACCCAATGGGCACAATGAGAAACCTCGAAGGAGACCGCAGATGTGGGTAGCCACCCCGCCCCTGGGGGATCGGTGCAATGGATGTGGAGTGGATCTAGTTAAAGGGGAACATTATCACCAGACCTATGTAAGTGTCAATATATACCTTGATGTTGCAGAAAAAAGACCATATATTTTTTTAACCGATTTCCAAACTCTAAATGGGTGAATTTTGGCGAATTAAACGCCTTTCTATTATTCGCTCTCGGAGCGATGACGTCACAACGTGACATCACATCGGGAAGCAATCCGTCATTTTCTCAAACACATTACAAACACCGAGTCAAATCAGCTCTGTTATTTTCCTTTTTTTCGACTGTTTTCCGTACCTTGGAGACATCATGCCTCGTCGGTGTGTTGTCGGAGGGTGTAACAACACGAACAGAGACGGATTCAAGTTGCACCAGTGGCCCAAAGATGCGAAAGTGGCAAGAAATTGGACGTTTGTTCCGCACACTTTACCGACGAAAGCTATGCTACGACAGAGATGGCAAGAATGTGTGGATATCCTGCGACACTCAAAGCAGATGCATTTCCAACTGGACTGGACAGATCAGCTTTCAGGAAAAGAGCGCGGATGAGGGTATGTCTACAGAATATATTAATTGATGAAAACTGGGCTGTCTGCACTCTCAAAGTGCATGTTGTTGCCAAACGTATTTCATATGCTGTAAACCTAATTCATAGTTGTTAGTTTCCTTTAATGCCAAACAAACACATACCAATCGTTGGTTAGAAGGCGATCGCCGAATTCGTCCTCACTTTCTCCCGTGTCGCTGGCTGTCGTGTCGTTTTCGTCGGTTTCGCTTGCATACGGTTCAAACCGATATGGCTCAATAGCTTCAGTTTCTTCTTCAATTTCGTTTTCGCTACCTGCCTCCACACTACAACCATCCGTTTCAATACATGTGTAATCTGTTGAATCGCTTAAGCCGCTGAAATCCGAGTCTGAATCCGAGCTAATGTCGCTATATCTTGCTGTTCTATGCGCCATGTTTGTTTGTGTTGGCATCACTGTGTGACGTCACAGGAAAATGGACGGGTGTATATAACGATGGTTAAAATCAGGCACTTTGAAGCTTTTTTTAGGGATATTGCGCGATGGGTAAAATTTTGAAAAAAACTTCGAAAAATAAAATAAGCCACTGGGAACTGATTTTTTTTAACCCTTCTGAAATTGTGATAATGTTCCCCTTTAATAATGTGAGAGTCCAGTCCATAGTGGGACCAGAAGGGGATCATCTTGAATGGAGACAAGTAAGCAGCGTAGACACTGATGCATAGAGGAGTGGTCCACACTTTGAACAGCTAGCGCTAAATCTGTGGTCACCTGATAACCTCTCCACGCAGGAGAGGGGGGCAGAGCAGAAAAGAGACGGCAGATCAACTGGTCTAAAAGGGGGGTATATTTAAAGGCTAGTGTATACAAATTAGTTTAACCACAAGGCCTAGGTTAGAGTGTCCCCCCTGAGATCGTTAGGTCGTGAGTTCAAACCCCGGCCGAGTCATACCAAAGACTATAAAAATGGGACCCATTACCTCCCTGCTTGGCACTCAGCATCAAGGGTTGGAATTGGGGGTTAAATCACCAAAATGATTCCCGAGTGCGGCCACCACCTCCCAGGGGGTGGAACAAGGGGATGCAGAGGGTAATTTCACCACACCTAGACTATCAGTGGTACTTTAACTTTAACTTTAAGATGGGACTTAAATGCTTCTACTGAGGTATCATCTCTAACTGTTACTGGTAGGGCATTCCAGAGTACTGGAGGCCGAAAAAAAAATGCTCTATAGCCCGCAGACTTTTTTTGGGGCACTGGGAATCACCAGTAAGCCGGAGTTCTTTGAACTCAGATTTCTTGCCGGGACATATGGTACTATACAATCAGCAAGATAGGATGGAACTAGACCGTGTAGTATTTTATACGTAAGTAGTAAAACCTTAAAGTCGCATCTTAAGTGCACAGGAAGCCAGTGCAGGTGAGCCAGTAAAGACGTAATATGATCAAACTTTCTTGTTCTTGTCAAAAGTGCTTTTATTGCTAGACATAGGGAGACCCGAAAAAAAATACGTTACAGTAATCGAGACGAGACATAACGAACGCATGAATAATGATCTCAGCGTTGGTGGTGGACAAAATGGAACAAATTTTAGCGATATTACGGAGATGAAAGAAGTCTGTTTTAGTAACACTCTTAATGTGTGACTCAAATGAGAGAGTTGGGTCGAAGATAATACCCAGATTATTTTCCGACGCGCTTTGTGTAATTGTTTGGTTGTCAAATGTTAAGGTGGTATTATTAAATAGGAATGTTAGAAGTTTACTCTCAACCCAATGGGGGTGCTGCAAATGTCTTTAGAAGTATCTTCATTTACTTTTCTGCACACTCCTGTATTACGGTATATTGCTTAGCAACATGGCAGGAGCTCTCCATTGTTGGTCCTCCATGCTGTATATTTTATCGTCTTCTAAGATGTGGCTTTCATGAGCCACAACAGTTTCTGTGATTGAATCCCTCAGTAAATAATGTGAACTGTACACAAGTGTGTTGAAATGCCCTCACATGTGGTGCCATGTCGTGTATTCACCGTGGCAGATGACAATAATCGTCCTTCAACTCCTCGGCCCCAGTCATTGTTAAATGAGGCGCATGATGTCTCTCTTCTCTGTGGCTTCAATCCCCCCCAACAAACATAATAGCGGTATTATTTTCCTTTTACCATGAATGAAAGACAAACTTGTGTTTGTGCGATCTGTCACAATGATGCAGTGTTCTGGCAACAGGCAGCACTGTTTATTGCCATCAATTGTTAAAGGTTTTAAATCTGTGCGACCCTATGGTAATGGTATAGTTTATTTCAGGGGTGTCCAAAGTACGGCCTGTGGGTCATTCTCAGCCAGCCTTCCAAAAATGTTATAAAATCATTGTAAACAAGATATATTATCCATCCATTTTCTACCGATTGTCCCTTATTCGGTAAAAAAAAAAAAGTGCTTTGTCAAAGATAATGTAATAGCAAAGATTGACTATTTTGCCTTGATCGAATGTCGAGTGGTGCTTCAGTTGTAGCGTCCCGGAAGAGTTAGTGCTGCAAGGGGTTCTGGGTATTTGTTCTGTTGTGTTTATGTTGTGTTACGGTGCGGATGTTCTCCCGAAATGTGTTTGTCATTCTTGTTTGGTGTGGGTTCACAGTGTGGCGCATATTTGTAACAGTGTTAAAGTTGTTTATACAGCCACCCTCAGTGTGACCTGTATGGCTATTGATCAAGAATGCATGGCATTCACTTGTGAGTGTGTCAAAAGCCGTAAATATTATGTGACTGGGCCGGCACGCAAAGGCTGTGCCTTCAAGGTTTATTGGCACTCTGTACTTCTTCCTACGTCTGTGTACACAGCGGCGTTTTAAAAAATCATAAATTTTACTTTTTGAAACCGATACCGATCATTTTGAAACCGATACCGATAATTTCCGATATTACATTTTAAAGCATTTATCGGCCGATAATATCGGTAGTCCGACATTATCGGACATCCCTAGTATTGAGTTTTCTAATTAATTACTTTAATGTTTGATACAATGCCGTGTGCGAGACGTTTGATGTACCGTATTTTCCGCACCATAAGGCGCCCTGGGTTAAAAGCCGCGCCTTCAATGAACGGCATATTTCAAAACTTTGTCCACCTATAAGCCGCCCGGTGTTGTAAGCCGCATCTAACTGCGCTAAAGGAATGTCAAAAAAAACAGTCAGATAGGTCAGTCAAACTTTAATAATATATTAAAAACCAGCGTTCTAACAACTCTGTTCACTCCCAAAATGTACGCAAATGTGCAATCACAAACATAGTAAAATTCAAAATAGTGCAGAGCAATAGCAACATAATGTTGCTCGAACGTTAATGTCACAACACACAAAATAAACATAACGCTCACTTTCTGAAGTTATTCTTCATTCATAAATCCCTCGAATTATTCTCCTTCGTTGTCCGAATTGAAAAGTTGGGCGAATGTGGGATCCAAAATGTCGTCTGGCGCTGTCTCCCTGCCTCCCTGTCTTGGTGAACGTCACGTGTGTTCGCCTTCTGTCATCCACTGTTCCCACGCAGTTAGCAGTCTAGCTTCGAATGCCCTGTTGACACCAATATCTAGCGGCTGGAGGTCTTTTGTCAATCCACCCGGAATGACGGCGAGTATTGAATTAAGCGCGTAAGCGTGTCTCTTAATGTGATGTTATGAGCTAGCAAATATAACAACTACACTACCCAGCATGCAACGATAGTGACGAGCATGCGCGGTAGCCCTGAGAAGCGTTGTTGTATGCTGGGAGTTAGAATGTGGTTATGAGCACGCTGTGAGTAAACGTTGAGAACTCAGTTAACACGCCTCGTCTGCATTATTTATAATTAGACAGACAACACACTTAATAGGAGCCATTTTGGGGTCTTTACATAAACACACAAATGGAAATGAAACGTCACATATCCCAGCATGCACCGCGCGCTTCTTCTACGGGGAAAAAAGATGGCGGCTGTTTACCGAAGTTGCGAGACCGAAACTTTATGAAAATGAATCTTAATATTTATCCATATATAAAGCGCACCGGGTTATAAGGCGCACTGTCAGCTTTTGAGAAAATTTGTGGTTTTTAGGTGCGCCTTATAGTGCGGAAAATACGGTACCGTAAATTTAGGACTGTAAGCCGCTACTTTTTTCCTACACTTTGAACCTTGTGGCTTATAAAACGGTGTGGCTAATTTATGATTTTTCTTCGTGAACAGCCATGATGTTTTGTGTTCAATAGTTTTCATTAAAATCAAGCAGAGACACTGAGAAGGTGTATTATTGTTTGTGCTATGGCGCCATCTTTTGGACGAGTTGGCTCACTGCAGGTGTTGCGGGTTAAATAGGTACTTCCTGTTTTAATGCCTTGAACTGGAATTAAAACAGTCCATAACGAAAGGATTTTTCATTCAGCACTTCAAACAACGTTTGTAAGTTTCACAGTATACTGTAACTAAAACAATTCGTATTTACTAAACCTTACAGAGGAGTCTTTTCATGCACATTTGTACGTGTTATCGAAATGTAATGAAGCTAGCGTCGCTAGCATTAGTTAATATACGTTTACGAGCGTCCGTGTTTGTATTATTAACTTACAATGGCATTCTGTTTGTGTTGTTCCAGTTTCACAAATTCCGTTGTAAATTCACCAAAACGTCACAGTGGACTTGTTGAGTCTGGTTCGCTGATTGAAATGCTAGCTTCGGCAGCTAGTGGATCCATGTCGATGTCGATGGCTTTTGTTTTGTTTGATCATCTGTTTTACTGCCAGGCTACAGACCCCGTTTGGAAACAATTAGGTATGTAATTAAACATTTTGAAAATATCTTCTCCCCCCTCGGAGGGGCGTAACAGAAACTATTTGAAAATCACTGCCTCTAATTGAAGTCTCTTTGTTGATTAACGTGGAACTCAACTTAAACAAGTTGAAAAACTTATTCGGGTGTTACCATTTAGTGGTCAATTGTACGGCATATGTACTGTACTGTGTAATCTACTAATCCATCCATCCATCCATTTTCTACTGCTTGTCCCATTATCAATCAAAAAGTCAAAGACTGCGATAAATGACTTTGCTACAAGTTTTTTCTTGAATTCAATAGTGTTCACCTTCTTTATCCCAGTGCTGGAACTTGCAACTTTCTTCGGCTCAATAATAGCTTATATGTAGCCCCTGACGGCTTTAAGCGGCATGCAAAGTGAATGAATGAATGAAGCGTTCGTATGCCGAGACACGGTTCGCACACAGAGGCATATTTGGCACAATGTTTGGCACAGTTCGTAAACTGAAAATGTCACAAATAGAGGCATTTGTAAATCGAGGTTCCACTTTAGATAAAGGAGCTGTTTGCAACATTTACACAGATGCCTAGAGGGCGCTAACTTTCCAATGTATTTTACACAGTATATCCCGCCCTCTCACGGCATCTCCTATGTAATGACGTATTTAAGAATGTACATAACACATGCACACGCATTAGCTTTTGGTGTTGTTAGCTAATAATAGCCATTTAGATAGCTAGTGTTAGCTATCATTGAATGTACAGTACATTCTATCATTACAACAACATGACTGCAAATTGTTCGTTGCTTCTCTTGGACTGCTTTTCTTTGTGTGCACGCGCTGCCTGTGAGTATGTGTTGACGAGACCGGGTGAGTGACAGCCGTAAACACCAATAATTTTATTCGGGCCAGTAACATTTTTTTATTACATACACTTTGTAATTGTGAAAAATATAAAGAATTGTCAAACAAATGTGTTCTGTTAAACCACTAATGGTGACATAAGCTAGCCGGTGGTGTTCTTGTTATATTTTTTGCTTTGAAAAATGTTACTGTGAGGAAGTTGCAAACGGCACCTTTAAAACCTCTAAAGACTTAGTGGCCACATGCGTGGACAGCACCTTTTAGCTCTTATTTCCAAAATTGTGTACACTACTGAATTGGGGTCTTATGGCCGCTTATGTGGACACTTATACTGGTGGTGTCAGAAGAGTATAACATACAATGGAATTTGGGGAAAAAAGGTGTAAAAATAAGAATTGGCATGTCACTAAACATGAAGTACACGTTTGTTACTTATGGACTAAGTACATCATATCAAAAGAGGATTCTTAGTTTTTATTCTAATTAGGGTCCAATAAGCCCAAATAGCACAGAGAAATAAAAAAAGCATGTAAACAAACAGCTTGGGCCTTAAGAGGTTTTAAGACCCAGCTTGTTCATGGAAGAAAACTTGATTTTGCATAATAAGGCCCCTTCAAAGTTATAATAATAATAATAATACCTGGGATTTATATAGCGCTTTTCTAAGTACCTATAGTCGCTTTACATGTAGAACCCATCAATCATTCACACCTGGTGGTTACCTATTAGTTGACCTTGGCCGATATTAAATAAGTCAATTAAACGACGACATATGAAAATTAAAGTGGGTAAGTTTTCCAGCGTCAATAAGTTGCCATGTGCATGCTTCAAGAGCATTCACGCTTTTCGTCGCTTTTAGCAGCTATATGCGTGTTTGTACCATAGTGGAATGAAAAGAAGAGGGTAAATGATCTTGTCCTCAATAAAGTGTCTTTGACTCTTTGTGCAGCGACGCTGGCCGCTGGCTGGCGAGCGTCACACAGTATAACTAGTTTGCATGTAACAGCTAACATGGACCAAATGATCACAAAACCAAATGCCACTGCACCAGTGTAGGAATATTTAAATTCAAACATTTGGAACAAGATGAGCCTATTAACACCAAGAAGCCAGTTTGCCTTATGTGCGCGACTACAACAACGCCCACTTGAAATGCAACCACTCGGATAGTCCAAACTCACTTCACACTCTCGTCGCATTTGGTGAAGAGGCCAGGTGACAGGTCAGTGTAAACAAAACATTGCAAAATAGTGTGCGCTCACAGAAAGTGTGGTTGAATACATCGCCAAACACATGCTGCCATTTAATACTGTTAGAAAACTAGCATTTTTTAAAAGTGCTGTCATGTTGTCATGTCATGTCAGTGTTCCTCGCTCGGAATCTGCCAAACTTAATTTTGTTTAGCATATGTCCTGTTAATTTGTTTAAACTGTAGTGTTTATATTGTTACTTTTCACAAGGTCCTTACTTGATTGTCAGTTAAGCGATGTACAACTCGACATCTGCCTACATGTTCAATATTGAAATGCAACTTTATTTGTCAATACTTTATTGAGCTATTTTATTTGTTGTTATGGTCTCCTCAAGATATTGTACTGCTTTTGGTTGTATTTTTTATTAAAGTGCAACATTTTGCTAACAGACAAAGTATATTTTATTGTTATTATTTGTTTGGATTTTTATTGACTTGGAGATTTAAACATTTTCATTTCAATTACTGTATTTTTCTGGCTATAAGGCACACTTAAAATCCTTTCATTTTCTCAAAAATTGAAAATGCGCCTTATAACCCGGTGCGCCTAATGTACGGCATAATTCTGGTTGTGTTTACTGACCTCAAAGCAATTTTATTTGGGACATGGTGTAATGATAAGTGTGACCAGTAGATGGCAGTCATACATAAGAGATACGTGTAGACTGCAATATGACGGCAGTAAACAACACCAAATCTTTAAAATGTTCCATTAAGAATATAGAACATTACACACGGCGCTCAAAAATCTGTCAAAATGTTTTTAGTACGACTTCGGTAAGCTATGAAGCCGCACCGCTTGATGGATTGTCGGCGCATTAAACATACGAGTATTATTATGGTGTGTGTATAAGCACCGCAAAATGGCACCTATTAGCAGACATATTACCTGATGTTTTGTTTCGCAATATTATGCAAAACCAACTTATCTCACCTTCTGGTACCTGCTGATGTGTATTTGGGATCTGCATAAGTCCTGAAAATGTGCGCGTGTCTGCAATTGTAGTCCGTAGTCATAAGGTTCTTCTTTTTCTCTACCTTCTTATGGGACATTCATCTTCCGCTTTTGCCACTTCTAATATAAAGTAGCGTAAAGTTCTTACTTATATCTGTCAGTAGACTAGCTATCAACACGCTAAAAACTGTGAATTTACATAATTCACCCACAGAACTTTACTTATTAGAGGGTTCCGGTTGGACGGTTTTTCACGGGACACATTTCCGGCGTTCATGTTGCATTATTGAGCCACGGATGAGGAGATGCTGCTCCGTTATTGATTTAAGTAAAGTCTGAATGTCATTAAAACAGTTAGCTCCATCTTTTGACACTTCTTCCACCCCCGTCCTTGCACGCTACACCGCTACAACAAAGATGACGGGGAGAAGACGCTGCCGAAGGTGAGTCACGTAAATAAGACCGCCCGCAAAACGGCGCATCCTGAATAGACGCTCAGAAAGCTACTTGAAAATGGTCTGTAAAACATAATCTATGCAACACTTTCACCAAAGAACCATCATTACATGTAGGGATGTCCGATAATATCGGCCTGCCGATATTATCGGCCGATAAATGTGTTAAAATGTAATATCGGAAATTATCGGTATTGGGTTTTTTATTATCGGTATCGTTTTTTGTTGTTGTTTTTTTGTTTTTTTTTAATTAAATCAACATAAAAAACACAAGATTCACTTACAATTAGTGCACCAACCCAAAAAAAACCTCCCTCCCCCATTTACACTCATTCACACTCATTCACACAAAAGGGTTGTTTCTTTCTGTTATTAATATTCTGGTTCCTACATTATATATCAATATATATCAATACAGTCTGCAAGGGATACAGTCCGTAAGCACACATGATTGTGCGTGCTGCTGGTCCACTAATAGTACTAACCTTTAACAGTTAATTTTACTAATTTTCATTAATTACTAGTTTCTATGTAACTGTTTTTATATTGTTTTACTTTCTTTTTTATTCAAGAAAATGTTTTTAATTTATTTATCTTATTATTATTATTTTTTTTTTAAAGTACCTTATCTTCACCATACCTGGTTGTCCATATTAGGCATAATAATGTGTTAATTCCACGACTGCATATATCGGTTGATATCGGTATCGGTAATTAAAGAGTTGGACAATATCGGAATATCGGGTATCGGCAAAAAGCCATTATCGGACATCCCTAATTACATGTTATGTGGACCACAAGATAGTGTTTAAAATTTAGAAAAAAATCATAATTTGAAACCTTGATTGCGCCTTATAATCCGGTGCGCATTTTGTATGAAAAAAGACCTGAATAGACCCGCTCATCGGCAGTGCGCCTTTTAATCCGGTGCGCCCTATGGTCGGAATAATACAGTACGTTAAAATACACAAGAAACACAAGTTTGTTGCATTTGAAATAATATACATGCATTATTATTATGTAATATCATTACATCAGTGACTAATTTGCCTCATAAAAATAATGTCAATAAATCGTTTATCGGCAATAATTCGTAGGTCCATATATCGTCAAGCAAAATGTGCCCAGGCCAACCTATTATTATTAATAATGATTATCCATCCATCCATCTTCTTCAGCTTATCCAATAATAATTAACATATTCTAAAAACCGGTATACCCTTAAAGAAAGTCATACTTTTTTAGTTAACAAACAATGACTGCAGTTCTGCCCTGTATTGGTGTATGGGAAAATTGTATGGATACAATATCGTTATTCTGGAAGTTTTTGTTTGGGTCTGTAAAATGTCAGACTTTTGGTAAGTTCCAAAGAATGCAAGCAGCTGGACATGAACAATCAAGCTGTCGTACAACCATTAGTTTTGATGGTGTCTGTTAGAGGCTTCTTCATACGGACTTCACTCGTCTTTTAACTCACTCACGGAGAGAAGGTGGGCGGGCAAATCGCAACAAGGCACACTTAACAAGCTATTTAAGTCATTTAGCGGCGAGCGGCCTGTAATCAGTAGTCATTGAGGTAACTACTCAGAGCCCACCTTGCACTCTGAAGGGGAAAAAAAACCCCAAGAAGGCTCTGAGCAAGCCTTGTCAAAACATGCAAATGAGCTTGATGCCACATCGCCATGTTGACAAGCGTAATTAAGGTGTTCCAATTCGGGACATGTTAATAGGGAAGACATCCCCCAAGATCCTCACTAATCATCAATCCTGAAAACTTGCGTCTGCGTGTGTGTGTGTTTCTCTCCCATCTCCCCGTTTTATTGGATAATGAACTGTTTTTGGAGTGTTAGATCTCCTTTCACAAGCTTTTCACAGAGTTTGAGAGGATGAGCAGGGGAAGGAGTCGGCCCGAGGTGTAGTGTTGTACAGATAATTAAAAGGCAGGGAAAATGTGTGTTCCGCTCTTTGATCTGCCCGTCAACTTTTTGATTAAAGGCGTGAAAGGCTTTAATCAACAGTAATGGGATGATTAGCGCTCCTAAACTGTTGAAAATCAAACTGGACGTCAAGTTTTTTCCCCCGCCTCCACCCCACTGTCGGTGAGTCTGCTTACAGCAATTTAGGGGAAACTTTTTGCTTAAGTCATTTCCACCAATGGAGTCGTGTTTCATTCAATGTTTTTTGTCAGATCACCAAAATTAAATTCATTTTTTTTCTGATACATCACTAATAAAGTGTACTGTAGTATTTGGTCAATGCGGCTTCCTGTCTATAGTTTGTATCGCATTAAAATTGATTATTTTTGGACGTTCTTCTTATGTCAAATTTGGTTCTTGGCACACAGGAAATCTTATCCAATTCGAATGTAGTTCTATGTCGTATAAATCACATGCTGAAATGTCAAACTAGGTTTAATCCGAATCTGATCTGCATTTGCCAGCCATCGGACATGAAAATGTTTGAGACATCGTCAAATCTTCTCATATCAGCTTGTAAATTGTTACAGTTGCATTGTTAATGATTTTGCAAATGTGACTGACAAAAGACTGTGTTTTAAGATGTGTAGCAAAGCCTATATTTATTTATTTATTTTGACAAAGAATCCAGTCACTGATTTTGTAAATGTGACCTACGGGCAGCATTTTAAGATGTGTAGCGAAGTCTGTATTTTACAAAGCTTTTAGTCACTGATTTTGTAAATGTGACATGCGGGCAGCGTTTTAAGATGCGTAGCGAAGCCGGCATTTTACAAAGCGTTTTGTAATTGTGACTTAGGTATAGTGTTTTAAGATGTGTAGCAAAGCCAGGATTTTACAAAGCATTATGTCCATGGCTTTGTAAATATGACTTACTGAGAGTGTTTTAAGATGTGTGCTGAATCCTGCACTTTTTTTACTACAAAGTATTTAGTACCTGGTTTTGTAAATATGACTTACATACAACCTTTTAAGATGTGTAGCGAAGCCTGTATTTTACAAAGCATTTAGTCCTTAATTTTGTAAATGTGACTTATGGAAAGCATTTTAAAATGTGTTGTGAGGCCTATACTTTATTTATTTTTTACAAAGCATTTGTAAATGAGTTTGTAGTTATGACATAAGGAGAGTGTTTTAAGATGTGTAATGAAGCCTGTAGTTATTTTTTTCACATAACATTTAGTCATTGATTTTGCAAATGCTACAAGAGACAAATGTGTGTCTTTGAAGAGTTTAGCACTTTAAATCATTTTTCGTACACTGCTGAAATTTTCTGTTGAATTGCAATAATTTTCTCATTAAAGTTAAAGTTAAAGTACCAATGATTGTCACACACACACTAGGTGTGGCGAAATTATTCTCTGCATTTGACCCATCACCCTTGATCACCCCCTGGGAGGTGAGGGGAGCAGTGGGCAGCAGCGGTGGCTGCGCCCGGGAATCATTTTGGTGATTTAACCCCCAATTCCAACCCTTGATGCTGAGTGCCAAGCAGGGAGGTAATGGGTCCCATTTTTATAGTCTTTGGTATGACTCGGCCGGGGTTTGAACTCCCAACCTACCGATCTCAGGACGGACACTCTAACCACTAGGCCACTGAGTAGGTATAGTATACGTATAACCTCATCTACTTCCATCCATCCATTTTCTACCGCTTATTCCCTTTGGGGTCGCGGGGGGTGCTGGAGCCTATCTCAGCTACAATCGGGCGGAAGGCGGGGTACACCCTGGACAAGTCGCCACCTCATCGCAGGGCCAACACAGATAGACAGACAACATTCACACTCACATTCACACACTAGGGCCAATTTACTTGTGAAGCCTAAATTGGGGCCCAAAGCATAATTTTATCTGGAGCCCCTTCCCATTACATTTTTTTTCACAGTTTCTATATATATGTGCAACTATTTTTATACTTTTTTTTATTAGTCAAACTAATTCAATTTGTTGTTTTATACTGAAACGAAATCATGGGAAATCATTCCAAATATTAGTTTTTTTTTTGTGTGGAAATGAACAATTTTAACATCATTAAACATAAGTATATTTAGATCCTGCCACCCCTATTTTGCCAGGGAATTTGAACCTTGTACCTCTACTTTGCAAAACAAGGACTTGTGCTCTGCACCACAAGGGCTGCCGTAGGATCAAAAGATAACAATTTGTCAAAAGATCCGCCCCTACTGTGTTGCCTCTGCTATTATTGTCTGACAAATTTGGCAGTGTGGCTCCGTTCTTAATCACCAAAGTTGTACACCATAAATGTAATTTCCATGACATTTCTCAGACAGCTCAATGCGATCTACTAAAATTCCAGTAACAAAATTGTGTTTTGGTTGAAGAACATCATCCATCCATCCATTTTCTTCCGCTTATCCGAGGTCGGGTCGCGGGGGCAGCAGCCTAAGCAGAGATGCCCAGACTTCCCTCTCCCCAGCCACTTCGCCCAGCTCCTCCCGGGGGATTCCGAGGCATTCCCAGGCCAGCCGGAAGACATAGTCTTCCCAACGTGTCCTGGGTCTTCCCCGTGGCCTCCTGCTGGTCGGACGTGCCCTAAACACCTCCCGAAAGGAGGCGTTCGGGTCGCATCCTGACCAGATGCCCGAACCACCTCATCTGGCTCCTCTCGATGTGGAGGAGAAACAGCTTTACTTTGAGCTCCTCCCGGATGACAGAGCTTCTCATCCTATCTCTAAGGGAGAGACGCGCCACCCGGTGGAGGAAACTCATTTCGGCCGCTTGTACAAGTGATCTTGTCCTTTCGGTCATAACCCAAAGCTCATGACCATAGGTGAGGATGGGAACATAGATCGACCGGTAAATTGAGAGCTTTGCCTTCCGGCTCAGCTCCTTCTTCACAACAACGGATCGATACAGCACCTACATTACTGAAGACGCCGCACCGATCCGCCAGTCGATCTCACGATCCACTCTTCCCTCACTCGTGAACAAGACTCCGAGGTACTTGAACTCCTCCACTTGGGGCAAGATCTCCTCCCCAACCTGGAGTTGGCACTCCACCCTTTCCCCTTTTTGAAGAACATGTTCGCTATTAAGTACAAGTTCACTTGTACAGGCCATTGTCCTGTTGAGGTGTGACAAATAACTGTACATATACTTTTTTATGGATTGGATAGTTTAAATGTGTATTTAATTTAATATCTCACAGTGCTCCTTTATTATTGTTATTTTATATTATTTTCTTTATAAAAAAAAAAAAGTTTTACCTAAAATGTCAGGATGATGAATAATGCACTAGATGAGCTTGTTCGAAAGGTGACTTTCAATTATACACTTCATACATCTTTTACGAATTTGGCCAAGACTAATCAACACATAAAAAGATCGTTGTCTCAACACTGGGGAATGGAATTATCAAGCACACTCTGTTTGACAGGTCGGTAAGCACTTAGAAAGGCTGTATTGGCTGACCAATTGCAACCCAAGCACCAAAAGTCCATTAGTTTTCATTTGGATGCTTCAGTAGGACCGCTTGATTAAGTCCAGGCAATTTGCTTGTAGCAGCAGCAGCCTTGCCTCTGCTCCCGCCTCGCTGCCACCGGCGGGGGTTGTCGTTCAGGTTAATTTAATCGAGTTTGTTCGGCATGTTAACACAATGGCTCCGTGGCCGTCGACACGCCTGGGTGCATTGTGAGGAGTTTGTTTAGTAAAGTGAAGCTTTACATATAAATGCTTTTGAATTTGGTGATTGTATGTATTGTAAATATGTTGTGCAATGTAGTCTTAGTCCTAAAAATGCATGTACAGAAGAAGTTATTTCTTGCCTCATCCGTTCCAAATGAATGAGAGTGAGATGGACTTTATTTTCCTCATTTTTAAAGGGGAACATTATCACCAGACCTATGTAAGCGTCAATATATACCTTGATGTTGCAGAAAAAAGACCATATATTTTTTTAACCGATTTCCGAACTCTAAATGGGTGAATTTTGGCGAATTAAACGCCTTTCTATTATTCCCTTTTGGAGCGATGACGTCACAACCTGACGTCACATCGGGAAGCAATCCGCCATTTTCTCACTTTCGTCGGTGTGTTGTCGGAGGGTGTACCAACACGAACAGGGACGGATTCGAGTTGCACCAGTGGCTCAAAGATGCGAAAGGGGCAAGAAATTGGACGAAATTTGTTCAAAATACGAGGCTGTGGGGAAAGCCGACGAAATGGTCAGTCGTTTGTTCCGCACACTTTACCGACGAAAGCTATGCTACGACAGAGATGGCAAGAATGTGTGGATATCCTGCGACACTCAAAACAGATGCTGACATCAACTCCAAAACTGGACAGATCAGCTTTCAGGTAAAGAGAGCGGATGAGGGTATGTCTACAGAATATATTAATTGATGAAAACTTTATTCATTACTCGCGGTTTTACGTAAATTATTATACATAAACTGTGTTTACCAATAATTTAGCTTAAAAACATTTATTTTTTTCAATCATTCGAGTACATTCGGGTAGTCTTGTGTAATGCAGTATTTTGTGTCTATTTAGGTATGGTTAACCTGAGTGCTGAAATCGTGGAAAAATATATGTTCTTAGCGCGCCTGAAATAGGCTGTCTGCACTCTCAAAGTGCATGTTGTTGCCAAATGTATTTCATATGCTGTAAACCTAGTTCATAGTTGTTAGTTTCCTTTAATGCCAAACAAACACATACCAATCGTTGGTTAGAAGGCAATCCGAATTTGTCCGCGCTTTCTCCCGTGTCGCTGGCTGTCGTGTTGTTTTTGTCGGTTTCGCTTGCATACGGTTCAAACCGATATGGCTCAATAGCTTCAGTTTCTTCTTCAATTTCATTTTCGCTACCTGCCTCCACACTACAACCATCCGTTTCAATACATGTGTAATCTGTTGAATCGCTTAAGCCGCTGAAATCCGAGTCTGAATTCGAGCTAATGTCGCTATACCTTGCTGTTCTATGCGCCATGTTTGTTTGTATTGGCATCACTGTGTGACGTCACACGAAAATGGACGGGTGTATATAACGATGGTTAAAATCAGGCACTTTGAAGCTTTTTTTAGGGATATTGCGTGATGGGTAAAATTTTGAAAAAAACTTTGAAAAATAAAATAAGCCACTGGGAACTGATTTTTAATGGTTTTAACCCTTCTGAAATTGTGATAATGTTCCCCTTTAAACAAATGCTTGTATTTCCAGCTGTTTTCCACAGTCATTGATACCATTAAACCCACGTCTTATCACCCATAAGACTCCCTTACGTCTCTTCGTCCGCCAGTTTGTCCATAATCAGCCATTTAAAGCAGCAGCGGAAATCTCTTTTGCGCCTCGCTTCGGTCTGACGGACACACAAACGACGTGGCGGGGGAGGGATGGTGGAAGGTCGGGGTGGGGGAGTCGAGCCGAGACTTTTCCCGCGGAATGATGAATAGGCCAAGTTGAGTGTCTGACTAACGGAGATCTGTCTTAATCAGAAGTGATTTGTCAGAACAGGAGCCGTGCAGGGTCAGGGCGCCGGTGATGAATAAAACACACAGCCTGGCGAAGTGAAGAAAACCCCCAGAAATCCACCCTGACTGCCCTCCATTGCTTATATGAGAGGAAGGGCCCGACGTTAGGGCTAAGTCAGGATAGACTTAAGGATTTGTCTTCCTTACCTAGAATATTCAGTTTTGGAGCAGGGCAGCCGAGACTAATCAGAAAGTTGACATTAACACCACCTGGACACGTAGGAGGGTGGGTGTCACCCGCCTTTTGCCTGAAGTTAGCTCACTGTGAACGGTAGAAAATGGGGGGCTCGCTGGAAGGATGGGTATTCAGTAGAGATGTCCGATAATGGCTTTTTTGCCGATATCTGATATTCCGATATTGTCCAACTCTTAATTACCGATTCCGATATCAACCGATACCGATATATACAGTTGTGGAATTAACACATTATTATGCCGAATTTTGTTGTGATGCCCCGCTGGATGCATTAAACAATGTAACAAGGTTTTCCAAAATAAATCAACTCAAGTTATGGAAAAAAATGCCAACATGGCACTGCCATATTTATTATTGAAGTCACAAAGTGTATTATTTTTTTAACATGCCTCAAAACAGCAGCTTGGAATTTGGGACATGCTCTCCCTGAGAGAGCATGAGGAGGTTGAGGTGGGGGGGGGGGGGGGGGGGGGGGGGCGGGGGGGTGTATATTGTAGCGTGCCGGAAGAGTTAGTGCTGCAAGGGGTTCTGGGTATTTGTTCTGTTCTATTTATGTTGTGTAACGGTGCGGATGTTCTCCCGAAATGTGTTTGTCATTCTTGTTTGGTATGGGTTCACAGTGTGGCGCATATTCTTAATAGTGTGTCATGTCCGTTGTGTCCTGAGCAAGACACTTCACCCTTGCTCCTGATGGGTGCTGGTTAGCGCCTTGCATGGCAGCTCCCTCCATCAGTGTGTGAATGTGTGTGTGAATGGGTAAATGTGGAAGTAGTGTCAAAGCGCTTTGAGTACCTTGAAGGTAGAAAAGCGCTATGCAAGTACAACCCATTTATCATTTATTTAAAGTTGTTTATACGGCCACCCTCAGTGTGATCTGTATGGCTGTTGACCAGGTATGCTTGGCATTCACTTGTGCGTGTGAAAAGCTGTAGATATTATGCCTTTAAGGTTTATTGGCGCTCTGTACTTCTTCCTACGTCCGTGTACACAGCGGCGTTTTTAAAAGTCATACATTTTACTTTTTGAAACCGATACCGATAATTTTGAAACTGATACCGATAATTTCCGATATTACATTTTAAAGCATTTATCGGCCGATAATATCGGACTGCCGATATTATCGGACATCTCTCGTATTCAGCTCCATCCCTGAGGGATAAGTGGGCAAAAACTTTGTAACATCCGCTGAATGACTCCAGATGTTGCAACTGGGTAGCTTCTGTGGATGAAATCCCAATATTGCAACGATGTAGCATTCGGGGACTTTAGCCAAATATGGCCCCTGTGCAGTATCTGGGGGCCAAATACACATCTTTCAACAGTCAAGCATCCGGAGACTGACGCCAGATCTTGCAACCGTGTGGCATCCGATTACCTAGTCTTGATCTTACAAAAGTGTGGCATCCAGTAACCGATTATTGCAACCGTGCCGCATCCGGTTATTAATTTTCCGATACAACTAGTTAACCTATGCAAAGCTTGGCTACAAGGTAACATGTAAATACCCCCCAATAAGCACACAAGTTTAGTCTTTTATTCTATTTTAGTCAGGTCAACAACAAAAGGTAAACATGGTAGCCTGTAGGCTTCGAGGAGCTAGTGGCTACACAACAGCTAAGCACACGATAGCACACAAGCTAGACATACATAATTAGTGATCTTAATTAAACAATATTGCAGTCTAAAACACATTTTTCAATATAAACTCAAATAATCATAGTCGCATATTACTTACCTATTCAAAGTTTACAAGGCAGAAGTGTAATGCAAAGTATGCAGTAACAAATGTGTCCGTATCATTCAACTTACTGCATCATGAGTCTGGCTTGATAAATTATTTTGTCCACGAGGTGTCGCCAAAAACAATTACTACTCGACTTCAACTTTAGGGCAACATACATTATGTCCATTCCCGACGGTTAAAAAATGATGAATAAGGTTAATGTTTTTGTTGTTCTCTGCTTGATCAATATTTTTCTAACATTCTACACTACAAAATAATAAATAAGTATGATTTGTGCCAATATCTTATTGGATCAATAATGGCTATGACCAATACTCAAGGCTCTAATATCAATAGCGTATCAGAAATGAAAAAGATATTTTGGGACACTTTCTGAAAACCATCATCCTCTGCAGCGGACATTTGTTTTGGGTCTGTTTTTTTGGTAGAGTTACAAGGTATTGACAAAATATCCCTGTTTTTCAAAACATGAATGTCCTCTGTAGAGGACGCTGGTTCTCAAGAGGTTAGGTGGGTAAAACTATGTGGAAAACGGCATGCAAATGCCAGACAGGAAGGTCCCCTGAGTTGGGTGTTCAAAGAAGTTTATTTTAGTTTATTAAAATCCCCGTTGGCTGAGATTATTAGTGGGTTCTAAAGACTTTTAAAAAATGCTTATTTTTACATAAAATACACATATGTACAACATACAAGACAAAAGAGGGTACATGCTAATTCGGGTGTTGGCAACCCTAGTGGCTCCCTGGAGCTTTTTTAAAAAATGTATGAAAATGGAAAAAAATATGGAGAAAAAATGTATTCTTTGTTTTTATATGGTTTCTGTAGGTAATTCATAGCTGATAATGCTAACCACTCTGCTACCATACCCCTTTGTCCCTCCAGAGGGTGTCCCTACCACCTTCCACCTCCCTAAAACCTGAGCTCCAACTCCTAACTAACTTGGACAAGAGTTTGTTGTTCCTACGGGTTAGTGTTGCGTAACACTACCTGTGCGACCGAGCAGTTGGCACCTTTTTTTTTTTTTTCTATTTTGGAGCTAAAGCACAGTGCTTTTACCGAGATGCTAGCCTCATGGCCTGTGGGCACGACATCACAAATACATCCCAGTGTGAGTGCAACTTTGATGCAAGGTGATGAAAGAGTGTCACCAGGCAGTTGAAGAAGTTGTTACTCTTGGAAAAAAAAAGTGTACAAAGACGAGGTAACTTTATGCGCTGGGGGAGTCGCTGGCAGTTGACTGTGAGCAAGAACAATGGAAAATGGTCTCAAAATTTCCTCGGTTCCTCTTCCACACACGCTCAACCCTCCCGCCGGTCCGCCGCAGCCTTTTTGTTGGAGTGTGTGGTTTGTGTCGGTGGCGTAAGTGTGTGGGCTCACCTTCAAAACAGTGGTGACTAGTTTTTAATGAAAAGGAGGCTGTGCTGGGTCTCGGCGCCGTCAGGGCTCATACCCTCTCAGCTCCAGGGGGCACACAAAAAAACGCAACACGGAAAAGGAGAGACGGGAAGCGCTCTTAGACGGTGTGTAATGGCTGCTGTAAAATAGATGAAATGTCCAATTAGATGTGTCCATGTCGTGAAGAAAGTTCAAGGCTGTAGAGGTTTGGAACGATTGACTTTCAGAGGCGGATTGTCCTCAGAAATGTAACATCTTTTACTTTTTCATCACACGGGCCTAAATTCTCCTCCCAAAGTCATCATTAACCAAACAATGAACAATTGAGTGCTGGTACCAGTTCAGTGGGTAGTCCATGGGTTTACAAGGAAAATTCAAATTCATTCACTTCCCTCGCATCGCTCTATCAGCTTTTCCACCCTAATTCTTTTATTGCAGTTCGCTTAGAGCAACCAGTTTAAACAAGAGCTCTCTGGTGCTTCTGCGAGCATAATGTAACGTGATAATGGAGCTTGTTAAATAGACCTTTGGGTACGGAGATATTTAACAAGCGAGTCAGAGCGAGGCCTCTGCGCAGGGGTTATTTAAATTGTTAATAGCTGTTTAAACTGGGAGAGAATATTTGACTCGCTAACGAGCAACAAGTCTGGGCTAAGGCATGTTAAATGTCTTCTCTCCTGCTTTGTTTTTATCGCCTTTTAGTTCAATACTTGCGCTTTAAATCAAAACAGCAGGTTGTTTTTTTAAACTTAATTTTCAACTAAATATGTGTTTCACAGACTGGTGTGAACAACGTTTAATTAAGATGAACGGAAATGTACATACCTGCCAGAAAACTAGTAACTGTGCTTGAAACAACACACGGTAAGGACAATAAAGAGCATTTTTCAGAGAAACGTCATTTACACTTGTATGTGACTAATAAAACAGTCATTTATGGGTAAAAACTGAAATGTAACCCTTTTAACCAGTAACTACATGTCTAAAGTCCTGGCCCAAATATGCCCCTATCATTATTTGGTACTGGATATTTTCAGAAAATTAACATTTCTTATCACTTTTTAAATAAATGACAATATCATTAGATGACTATGCCTTACCATGGCTTACTATAACATCAGCCTGTGTCATCTACTCAGTCTGTCAGAGGTTAGACAGACAATGAGCCGGTCCGTGGGCTCAAGAAGATCGAGAAACTCAGCTTGAGACCCTTCAGAATTTGTCAGCAGACGTAGAATCCCACATGAATTCAGGTGATTCCATCTTAACCGCATATATTTGACTGTAAACCTGGGAAGTAAAAAGTTGGAATCCACCTGCTGTAAACAAAATACTGTATGGAAGATTGTACCTTAACCCAATCTTTGATGGTGCCATTGACTTTGGCCTTATTGGAGTCCTCTTTTTGTATGCATGGCTAACTCTTTCAATAAGCCTATTTTAGAATAATTCAAAATTTGGCGAAAAAAGCTGGATCCTGCTTGCAGTAAAAACAAGACATTATAGAAAATATTACCTTAACCGCACATCTTTGACTGTGCCCCAGAAATGATTGGAGACCTTTTTTGTACACATACTGTAGCTAACTCTTCCAATAAACTTATTTTGGAAGAAGGAAAAATTTGGCGACGAAAGCTGGATCCCACCTGCAGTAAACACAAGACACTATAGAACATTTTACCTTAAAGGGGAACATTATCACCAGACCTATGTAAGCGTCAATATATACCTTGATGTTGCAGAAAAAAGACCATATATTTTTTTAACCGATTTTCGAACTCTAAATAAGTGAATTTTGGCGAATTAAACGCCTTTCTATTATTCGCTCTCGGAGCGATGACGTCACAACGTGACGTCACATCGGGAAGCAATCCGCCATTTTCTCAAACACATTACAAACACCGAGTCAAATCAGCTCTGTTATTTTCCGTTTTTTCGACTGTTTTCCGTACCTTGGAGACATCATGCCTCGTCGGTGTGTTGTCGGAGGGTGTAACAACACGAACAAGGACGGATTCAAGTTGCACCAGTGGCCCAAAGATGCGAAAGTGGCAAGAAATTGGACGTTTGTTCCGCACACTTTACCGACGAAAGCTATGCTACGACAGAGATGGCAAGAATGTGTGGATATCCTGCGACACTCAAAGCAGATGCATTTCCAACTGGACTGGACACATCAGCTTTCAGGAAAAGAGAGCGGATGAGGGTATGTCTACAGAATATATTAATTGATGAAAACTGGGCTGTCTGCACTCTCAAAGTGCATGTTGTTGCCAAATGTATTTCATATGCTGTAAACCTAGTTCATAGTTGTTAGTTTCCTTTAATACCAAACAAACACATACCAATCGTTGGTTAGAAGACGATCGCCGAATTTGTCCTCGCTTTCTCCCGTGTCGCTGGCTGTCGTGTCGTTTTCGTCGGTTTCGCTTGCATACGGTTCAAACCGATATGGCTCAATAGCTTCAGTTTCTTCAATTTTGTTTTCGCTACCTGCCTCCACACTACCACCATCCGTTTCAATACATGCGTAATCTGTTGAATCGCTTAAGCCGCTGAAATCAGAGTCTGAATCCGAGCTAATGTCGCTATACCTTACTGTTCTAACCGCCATGTTTGTTTGTATTGGCATCACTGTGTGACGTCACAGGAAAATGGACGGGTGTATATAACGATGGTTAAAATCAGGCACTTTGAAGCTTTTTTTAGGGATATTGCGTGATTAGTAAAATTTTGAAAAAAACTTTGAAAAATAAAATAAGCCACTGGGAACTGATTTTTAATGGTTTTAACCCTTCTGAAATTGTGATAATGTTCCCCTTTAACCGCACATCTTTGACTGTGCCCCAGAAAAGATTGGAGACCTTTGTACACATGGCTAACTCTTCCAATAAACCTATTTTTGGAACAATTAAATTATTTGGCGACAAAAGCTGGATCCCGCCTGCAGTAAACACAAGACACTATAGAACATTTTACCTTAACCGCACTTTGACTGTGTCCCAGAAATGATTGGAGATCTTTTTTTGTACACATGGCTAACTCTTTCAATAATCCTATTTTGGAAAAATTTAAAATTTGGCGAACAGTATAGAAAAATTTACCTTAACCGCACATCTTTGACTGTGCCCCAGAAATTATTGGAGACCTTTGTTTGCACACATGGCTAACTCTTCCAATAAACCTATTTTTGGAAGAATTTAAAATTTGGTGACGAAAGCTGGATCCCGCCTGCAGTAAACACAAGACACTATAGAAAATGTTACCTTAATCGCACACCTTTGACTGTGTCCCAGAAATTATTGGAGATCTTTTGTTGTACACATGGCTAACTCTTTCAATAATCTTATTTTGGAAAAATTAAAAATTTGGCGAACAGTATATAAAATGTTACCTTTTTCGCACATCTTTGACTGTGCCCCAGAAATTATTGGAGACCTTTTTTTGTACACTTGGCTAACTCTTCCAATAATCCTATTTTGGAAGAATTCAAAATTTGGCGAGGAAAGCTGGATCCCGCCTGCAGTAAACACAAGACACTATAGACATTTTTTACCTTAACCGCACATCTTTGACTATGTCCCAGAAATTATTGGAGATCTTTTTTTGTACACATGGCTAACCCTTCCAATAATCCAATTTTCGAAGAATTCAAAATTTGGCGAACAATGTAGAAAAATGTTACCTTAACCGCACATCTTTGACTGTGCCCCAGAAATGATTGGAGACCTTTTTTTGTACACATGGCTAACTCTTCCAATAATCCTATTTTGGAAGAATTAAAAATTTGCAGACGAAAGCTGGATCCCGCTTGCATTAAACACAAGAAACTTCCAATAATCCTATTTTGGAAGAATTAAAAAATTTGCGAACACTATAGAACATTTTACCTTAACTGCACATCTTTGACTGTGTCCCAGAAATTACTGGAGATCTTTTTTTGTACACATGGTTAACTCTTCCAAAAATCCTATCGTGTAAGAATTAAAACTTTGGTAACAGAAGATCCCCCTGCAGTAAACACAAGATTCTACAGAAGATCTTACGTTAACACAATATATTTGACTGTGCCCTGGGCATTATTCGAGACTTCCTTTTCTCCACATGGCAAACTTTTCCAATAATCTACTTAAGGGGGGGAGTCCTTACTTGTCAGAGTCATTTATTTAAGAGACACAACACAGCCCTGACATAGAAGGATAGACGTGCTTAGTTGTCTCTTAAAAAGATTTCCGCTATAACACACCCTCTCTGTTTCTCCCTTGTTCTACTACAACAGGAATGGGACAGGGAGGGAGGAGGGTTCTGTTATGGTTATTAATACCTGCGCTCAGTCTTTTTAATCTGCCCTATTTGTCACATGTGACTGTCTGACTGCGCTGTTTAATCTGGGTATCCTTCAATCTGTCTGCTCCCAGATTAGAAATTAATGAAGGCAGGAAGCGACACATTTGAGTTACTTACAGTGTCGGGAGCTAAAAGGTTTGGGATGAATGGGAGTGTCGTTCATTTGACAGTGTCTTCTCTTTTTTCTCCCCCCATTTTTCCGCTGCACTCTCTTGTTTAGCTGCCAGATGTAGCCCATTTTTTTTTGCACTCATACAGGCGCTCAGCACGTGGGCCCTTTGGTGTGCGGCACCTGTGTAGTGTAATACAGCCAGCGACTGTGTTGTTTATTCCCGATTTGTTTGGTGCGCTTGAAAGCCTGTCTTTGATCCGTGCAAAGATTCTTCACTTCCCCTCTCGATTCATCCTCTAGCCTCCATCATTTTTAAACGCTAATACTGTAGCAGAGTGGCTATACCAATAGCAGGAGAAGGGGAGGCGGGCGCATTTTTATTTTGGTATATCCAACCCAAGGGACAGGAGACTGACAGTGACCACTGACAAGCTTGTCAGGTGCCTTGTCGGCGATGTTTTCGTAATTGCGCGTTAATGTGTTTGCACCTACGACTGATGCGAGGCATTGGAGTAAAAAGAAAGTAGAAGAAGAATGGCAGTAGAATGATGAATATTGCATTACCGCGTGAAGCCCTGCGGTGGGTGGGCTGGGCGTGATGGAAGCTGAGGTTCTTTTTACCTGAACGTCTGTTTATTTCAGCATTTTAAAAGGACATAAGGTACAATTCCTTTTTGTTTCAGTTGGAATTCTACTGTGGACATACATTATTTTCATGGCACAGTTTTGGTATAAATATGTATGTCATGGAGCTGCAAGGGACATTGAAATCATCATGATTCTTTAGATATGAATTTAGAAGCCAAATTTTTGGCTTTGCACCAGTAGCTTGGTTTATTTCTCATGGCAAAGGGAATACTTGGCCCCTCACGTCTTAGTAGTTGTTTTCCTGCAAACTTTTAGTAGAATATTTAACCAAAACAAATTGTGGCAAAGGTTTTCATTGGACAGTATTTGTATAAATATGTGATGGAGCTGCAAGGTGCATTCAAAACAGCATGAATCATAGTTTGCACGCACTTTTTGAGGCCAAATGTTGTTTTTTTCAATTTCGTAGAACAGATGAAATTGTGGATAAACGTGGTCTTCATCACAAAGTAATGATACATATACAGTACAGGCCAAAAGTTTGGACACACCTTCTCCTCATTCAATGCGTTTTCTTTATTTTCATGACTATAGATTGTAGATTGTCACTGAAGGCATCAAAACTATGAATGAACACATGTGGGGTTATGTACTTAACAAAAAAAGGTGAAATAACTGAAAACATGTTTTATATTCTAGTTTCTTCAAAATAGCCACCCTTTGCTCTGATTATTGCTTTGCACACTCTTGGCATTCTCTCGTTGAGCTTCAAGCACACCTGTGAAGTGAAAACCATTTCAGGTGACTACCTTTTGAAGCTCATCGAGAGAATGCCAAGAGTGTGCAAAAAAAGTAATCAGAGCAAAGGGTGGCTATTTTGAAGAAACTAGAATATAAAGGAGGAGGAGTTCAAGTACCTCGGAGTCTTGTTCACGAGTGAGGGAAGAGTGAGGGAAGAGTGGATCGTGAGATCGACAGGCGGATCGGTGCGGCGTCTTCAGTAATGCGGACGCTGTATCGATCCGTTGTGGTGAAGAAGGAGCTGAGCCGGAAGGCAAAGCTCTCAATTTACCGGTCGATCTACGTTCCCATCCTCACCTATGGTCATGAGCTTTGGGTTGTGACCGAAAGGACAAGATCACGGGTACAAGCGGCCGAAATGAGTTTCCTCCGCCGGGTGGCGGGGCTCTCCCTTAGAGATAGGGTGAGAAGCTCTGTCATCCGGGGGGAGCTCAAAGTAAAGCCGCTGCTCCTCCACATCGAGAGGAGCCAGATGAGGTGGTTCGGGCATCTGGTCAGGATGCCACCCGAGCGCCTCCCTAGGGAGGTGTTTAGGGCACGTCCGACCGGTAGGAGGCCACGAGGAAGACCCAGGACACGTTGGGAAGACTATGTCTCCCGGCTGGCCTGGGAACGCCTCGGGATCCCCCGGGAGGAGCTGGACGAAGTGGCTGGGGAGAGGGAAGTCTGAGCTTCCCTGCTTAGGCTGCTGCCCCCGCGACCCGACCTCGGATAAGCGGAAGAAGATGGATGGATGGATGGAATATAAAACATGTTTTCAGTTATTTCACCTTTTTTTGTTAATTACATAACTCCACGTGTTCATTCATAGTTTTGATGCCTTCAATGACAATCTACAATGTAAATAGTCATGAAAATAAAGAAAAGGCATTGAATGAGAAGGTGTGTCCAAACTTTTGGCCTGTACTGTATGCCGCCCGAATGCAGCTGAGATAGGCTCCAGCGACCCCAAAAGGGACAAGCGGTAGAAAATGTATGGATGTATGTAAGTGAGCTGCACGAAACATTCAGATCGGCACGTTTTATAGTTTAAATGCAATTTTAGAAGCAACTTTTTATTTGACATGTTGTATAACAGACCAAATAGTGGAGATACATGGTTTTCATCGGACAGTTTTGGAATAAATAAAATGCAAGGTGCATTCAAATTATATGCAAACGTAGAGGGCAAATTGGATGTTTAGTAGACCAACAGATCAAATTGTGGACATACGTGGTTTTCATCCTATATATTTATATAAATATGTAAATAAGCTGCAAGGTCCTGGCAAACCTTCAACATGCTTTCTGGGAAGTGCTTGAAAACATGCTTGAATTTGACCTCGAAACCTTGCGATGTAATGAGGTCATGTCTCTGCTCCTCTCTCGTGGCAAAAACACATTTTTGTTGTTGTTTCCGCAGAACAAGTGGGCCAGGAGATCCTCGCCAACCTTAACACCGACCGTGAGAAGATCCAGAGAGCCAGGGAGAGGGTGAGTTGCCACCCGGACGCACTGGCGCTGTTCTTACAAGTGTTTGCAAGGCCGTAAAGCTGTTAGCGCGGGTCATTGCTCGCTGCAGCGTTTGCAGAGTAAACACAACGTGTATGCACACAATCGTGACATCTATTGCCTTGGGGCACGCCTGCAC
Source organism: Nerophis lumbriciformis (assembly GCF_033978685.3). Lineage (NCBI taxonomy): Eukaryota > Metazoa > Chordata > Actinopteri > Syngnathiformes > Syngnathidae > Nerophis > Nerophis lumbriciformis. Next base: position 38,960,321 of record NC_084558.2, on the reverse strand, counting down.
TTGTTTGCACCTTGTATGTTCTCATCAATATTTCCTGTCCATTTGAATCAGTTTGATTAAACACACATGCAGTACTTTCATTTTCTTTGCCTCTGAGAATAGTCCCAATCCTCACCGCCTTACAAGCAGACAGCAGGTAAGGCAAAGACGGACCAAACACAGGAAGGGGGTCCCACCCCGGGCGGCCCCCCTCAAACGCCGAATGCTTAAAGATCACAACAAGGCAGTGGGCCTCGCTCAGGCCTTTTCAAAGGAAATCAAACATCTCCTTTCAAAATAGTGTCTACTGAGGCTGCTTCGCTCTCTCTTTCTTTGCTTTTTTTTTTATTACCCCCCCTTCTTCCCAAGAGTCTTCTTTGCTCAAAGCCCCCAACCCCCCAACTGCACACACACACATACACTTGGCTTTAAAGTCGGATTGTAGGGCAAAGTAAAAAGAATAGAGATAAATAAACACAGTTAAGAGGTATAGTAAGCAACACATTTGCATCAGCAAACACACTTAAAATCAACTGATGCATGAAGATTGGAAGCATTTTGAACCGTCATTCACAAAATTAAGCCACCCGTTGACAATATGATACATTTATAAATAGGAAAATCCTAGTATTCATCATCAAGTGCTATGCGCAGAAGGAAACGGTTCCTTTTATGTTTAGCTTTTCTGGTACAAAACAGAAACCGCCGTTTGTCGCAACTTAAGGGAAAAAGAAGTGTACCTCTACCACCAGGACATCAGCCCAGTGCAGCCAGAAGACAGAAAACTATTCAGGAAGTTAACAAAAACAGTTATGAGGTATAGCTACAAAGCTAACGCTAAAGAAGGCAGATTTAGCAGCAACAAAGAACAAGATGTGTAGATTTACTCCCAAAGGATTCTGCGGACCAACGTCAACCGCATTTGTTTATAGTGTAGATCTTCTGGAAAGATCCACTTGTTGGCAATGCAAATGTTCTACCCTGTAAAAAGATGAACTTATGATTGAAAAACAGAACCAGTCACTTATAGACATGGTAATACTTGGTAACGATATATATACTTCCTAGTAATGTAGCATGTTGTCAAAGACTTGTACGTTTTTCTTTCCACTTTTCTTGCACTCTGTATTATTAGTAAAGTACCACAAAAACCTTGTTTCATACAATTAGTTTAAGAAGTCTTAGGAATGTTTCTAATGAATGCCACCATATCGTTACCAGGCATTACCAACCCCAGAAGTGATTGGTTGCATGTTTCAACAAAAGAGGAGAAATATAACCTTTGGGAGAAATGTTTATTAAAAACATTTGTATGCACGTACAACACTTTAGACCGTTAGTATATCAATAAGTGGAATTAAAATATGGAATGGATTAAGCAAAGAAGTCAAACAATGTACTAACATGATCCAGTTTAAGAAACTGTTAATACTCAAAGTGTTTACAAAGTACAGAAAGAAAAATCCTGATAAACATATTGAACCTTATTGAAAAATTAGATTATGTAATTCATCTCATCATGTGAATCATTAATTTACTTAACTATTTATGAGAACCTTATTTGTTAGGGATGTAACGGTACCTAAGTATCATGGGACGATATTATCACGGTATTAAGGCCACGGTACAATATTATTGTGGTATATGTCCCACAATATACTTGAAGATGCCATTATGTGTCAAATGTAATGTAACATTACTGTAATTGAACACAAGCAACATGTTAAATGCTAATCATACTACAAACATGTATTTTTAAGTGCAAATAATTGTGCAGGAACATCCACTTACAGTTGAGTGACTTTAAAGTGACCATAAATATCCAGTGTAAAACAATAATGTTGACTTTAGTGTCTTTCAACTTTTACTTTATGAGTTTATATTAGTCTGGAATATGGTCTTTCTCAAAGTTTAACTAACAATTTCACTTTTAATAATGTAAATACCTCATCAACTGATGTTGGGCTTTGCCGTCTTTAAATATATTTACTGGGTGACTGTTTGAGGTGGCGACTTGTCCAGGATGCTGCCTTCCGCTTGAGTGCAGCTAAAATAGGCCCCAGCCCCCCCGCAACATTGGGAGAGACAAGCGTCGGAAAATGGATGGATGGATTGAGGCTTTATTAAGAAGTTTTTTGGTTTACTCGTATTTCCCTTCGATGTACAGGTTTTTTGGGTGATTTGCGTCCGTTTGCTGCGACGTGACCGGCTGGCTGTGTCGCCTTGGAAACGCTTTAGGGCAATGCTTCTCAAATATTTTCTGTGTCCATGGAAGAATATATCAATATTTTGCGCCCCTGCCCACTCTCTACCATGACTCTAAATAGTAAAATTTGTGTATAACATTGTTACAATTATACCTCTGCACAACGTTGTGAGCTTATTAACATCAAAGGGAACAACACACCGGTCTTTCCTTGTCTCCCACCGTGGTTACAGTGAAGCCAAGTGCTACATACCCTTCATCACATTCTGGTATGGCAAAAAAAAAGCATGTTCCCCAAGGTAGCGCACGCCACCCCCTTGGCATCGCAGCGGGGGGGGGCCCAACCCACTATTTGAGAAAGACTGCTCTAGATGAAAGTGGCGGCCTTTGCTCTGCAGAACGCAGAGCCAAAGAGGTTATGTTGTCGCCAGGATTTGTTTGTCTGTTAGCAACATAACTCAAAAGGTTTTGGACATATTTTGATGAAATGTCCAAAAAAAAAAAAAAAAAAAAAAAAAAAAGACATTTCACTTCCTTCTTATGGCGTTCCACGCCTCCACCTTCCGGTCTCGCGCTGCTCAGAGGTTACTGGGGGATGTAGTTTATTTTCAAACCAGGCCAACGCTAAAACTCCAGAAAAAAACTACACTCCAAGTTTTTGTTTGATCCCTTCACGGCATTATTGTTATCTATTATCTAAAAATCCGTTACACCTCTATTATTCATTATTTATGCATTTAATGTTTAACTACTTCCAAAAAAAATGTATTTACTTATTTATTTATTCATTGTTGTGTTTCAGATTGAGTACAAACAATTGGAGTAGGATTAGATCAACTCTGCTTCTTTCTACTCCTTTTCAGGCACACTGTAATGAGAAGCTGGAAATATGTGATGAATCGTATTGAAATTGTATGCATGTTGGAAATAAGCTAACACCATAAACATAACCTTGTGGTGTAGGTAAATAAGCACCATGACTATATTTTAAGCATTTTCAGTATGCAGTCGACTCGTTAACATGAACGCGATAAACATATTTCCGCAAAGTAGGATTATTATTAATGAACCAATTATTTTCATAGAGCATAAAAAACTGTTCTTGTTTACAACTTTCAAAATTATTATTTTTTTAAATATAACTGGAGTCCTCTAAACATGAAATAACAGCCATATAGTCATCTTTGAACTCGTTTCATGGGCGAGGATCCTCCAAGCGGTAATGTGGCTGTCACCCGGCCACTAAAACATGGACATGATGTGGAATACTTCATCACATCTTGGGTGATTCTTCCAAGTTAGAACGGAGCTTCTATGTGCTGAAACCACCGTTGTGTGTTGTTCTGCAATAACTTGGTCAACTAGACACTCTCTGCTACAATCATCAGCTTTCCGTGTTAGCAATGCGTGTCCTGTGTAGTCATTCCACATTGCTCAAGCCAAAGCTGTGTTATGATGTCGAAAATGAAGTGCATCAAAAGAGTTCATCTCCACTTTGGCCAGACAGTTTTTGACAGCTTATAGCAGTCTCATTTAGCTTAAAGTTCGACATTGCTCGGGTTAGACGTTGACCAATGTGGAGACGTGTTACTGATGTGACAGGAGTAGAAGATGAAGTCCATTTCAAAGTTGTTCTTGCGGTGAAGATAAAATAGCACCAAGATTAGCGCAGTGTTATTGTTTAGGGTTCACCTCTCATCCCAAAATGGAAGTCTTGCTTGGTGAATATTTATTGATCGCCACAACATAATAATAAAAAATAAGACAAATACTGCACTGTAATACATATACAGTGTTTCCCACAGGACAGGCATCTATTTGTGGTGGTGCGGTTGGGGGGTGGCGGCGGCAGCGGCGATGACCAAGAAGAACGCGGAGTTGGAATATAATTACAACATTTTATGTACATATTTATATACAGATTTGAACAATTAGTGATTCACTGAAATATATTTATTAATTGTGGTTCTTACAAAAAATATATCTTATAAAATATAAAAGCTAAAATGTCTCTTAAAGCTCTGCCCCTTTAATTAGTGAATACTAAATAATTTAACTTTAGCCTACTACTACAACCATATTATTTACCAGCAACATGAAGTGAAACAGAGGCAGAGGTGTCCTGCCACAGTCAGTCAACCTCCTCCTTCTCCTCCTGCTGCTGAACAGGTCGCACCTGTGGTCCGGACTGTAGGCCTACCTCCTCTCCAAGTTGGGCCATTTTCGGCCGTTGAAAATATTTTTTCTATACTCATCTGTGTGAAGGAGTGAACATCCAACATTAGAATTTATTACTAACGAGCAGAACTGCTCTATGTACAGTGCCGTCTAACCTTAAGCGGCAGCAGCTCAACACATGCAGGGTTCAACGTTAAGGTTTTTTTCTACTTGCCCGACTTCTCAAATCTACTTGCCCCAATATTTTTACTTGTCCTGCCTAGGTTTTTTTCTGGCTGTGTAGTGCTCATGGCTTATATCTTACTAAAATCCTTCCCGTTGACTATTTACAACACTACACAGTATTTATTATTATTATTATTATTATTATTATCTATAATTACATTTAAATGGCATTGCATACATGTAAAATTAAATGCTATTTCACATTATTTGACCAGTAGCAGTTACACTCATCTGAACAGGTCAGCCACCTGTTTAAAGCCCGATCACAGTTGAAATCTTGAAATGAAGGGCCTTTAATGGCCAAAACATTAACCTGGACAACATTTTAACAGCTGGTTGGCTCAGATTTTATTCTTTTCATTGCATTCACATGCTGCAGTGGACAGTGGACAATTTAGCTTCAGTCCATGTGTGTTTATTGACAACAGGGTTATAACCTGGACACGTTAGCTCGTCGGTATGAAAACACGTGACTGTTACTACGTGCGTCTGCCCCGGCCCCCGAGTCAAACAGCGGCGGTGTTAATGAAGCAGCGTCAGGCTGCTCACCGTCAGTGAAACGCTCGGTGAAATCGCGGATTAACGTTAAATATATGACGAGCCGCGAGCGATGCAGCTATAACCTATCTACCTATAACCTATATTAACCTCGTATTTTGATCCCGTCCGTCCGTCCGTCCCTCTTCTTCTTCTAATTCTTCTTCTTCTTCTGGCCCACCAGGTGAATTAAGTGCTATTGGCGGAGTTACAATGCATAGTAGGCTACCGCCACCTACTGCACCGGAGTTGTAACTACAAGCAACATTCACAGACAGAGTCCCATTGCTTTTATGAGCGGTCAAGCGAGTCAAAAGCCGAAAAATCCATTTGTGGCGGACGTAATTCTTTCGTGGCGGGCCGCCACAAATAAATGAATGTCTGGGGAAACACTGATATAATACATAAATAAAACTTAATTAAACACTTAATTTACACCAAAACCATGTAGGATATGCTTTTTATTAGTAATTTTTAACAAAACAAAAAAAAGCGAGGGTCGACTGTACACTGTACTTATAACCTTTCAAGTAAAAGCTAAACTAATATTTTTCTGTCTGAAGTCAAGCTTTCCCTATTGTAGAAAGTCGAAGGACTCATCTTTATATCGCTTGTGTGTCCTTCCAGCTGAGAGAAACGGACGCCAATCTGGGCAAGAGCTCTCGCATCCTCACTGGCATGCTGAGAAGGTAAGAGGCAGGTAGGAAACTCTTAAGAATGTGCTGTCTGTCTGCTCACACCAAATGTGGAAGTGTTCACAATAGCGTCACTTCAACATAACAGCAAGTTTATCACTCCACACATTAGTACTAGAACAGGGGTCGGCAACCTTTACCAGTCAAAGAGCCATTTTGACCAGTTTCAATAATTATAGAAAACAATGGGAGCCGCAAACATTTTTGAACTTTTAAATGAAATAACACTGCATACAAAGTTTTTTTTTTTGCTTTGTGCTATGTATAAACCAGGGGTCTCAGACATGCTGCCCACACCTTTATGTGGAATTTGAAAGCTGGTGCGGCACGCGGGTTTTAAATGAATGGCGCTTGTCAGCGCCATGCGTGCCGTGATGGTACAGCATACAGCACCCACTACAGCTAGCGTGCCTTATCAGCCACACGTTGTATTAGGCTTCCGCTTGCTCACGTTGGTGACAGCAAGGCATACTTGGTCAACAACTGACGGTGGCGGTATAAAAAAAAAAACTTTAACACTCTTACTAATAATGCGCCACACTGTGAACCCACACCAATGAAGAATGACAAACAAATTTCGGGAGAACATCTGCACCGTAACACAACATAGACACAACAGGACAAATACCCAGAATCCCATGCAGCCCTAACTCTTCCGGGATACATTATACACCCCCGCTACCAAACCCCGCCCACCTCAACCGACGCACAGAGAGGGGGGGGGGGGGGGTTGATGTGTGAGGGAGCAGGGTTGGGGTGGGGGCGGGGTTTGGTGGTAGCAGGGGTGTATAATGTAGCCCGGAAGAGTCAGGGCTGCATGGGATTCTGGGTATTTGTACTGTTGTGTTTATGTTGTGTTAAGGTGCAGATGTTCTCCCGAAATGTGTTTGTCATTCTTGTTTGGTTTTGGTTCAAAGTGTGGCGCATTATTAGTAAGAGTGTTAAAGTTGTTTTATATGACCACCGTCAGTGTAACCTGTGTGGCTGTTGACCAAGTATGCCTTGCTGTCACATACGTGTGCAAGCAGAAAATGTATATTGTATAACAAGTGTTGGGCTGGCACGCTGTTAATACAAATTGTAGAGGGCACCAAATGTTGTACCATCATGGTATGTCCTGATTATAGCCGTAAGGGTGAAAATCAGTGAATACTAATTTCGGGGGTTTTCTGCGAGAGGCACTGAAATCCGGAAGTCTCACGGGGAAAATTGGGGGGTTCAGCAAGTAAGCTGCTGAGCCGCATCAGAGTGATCAAAGAGCCGCATGCGGCTCCGGAGCCGCGGGTTGCCGACCCCTGTACTAGAACATCATTGCACAATAGTAGAGATCGACCGATATGGTTTTTTTCAGGGCCGATACCAATTTTTAGTAGTGAAAGAGGCTGATAAACGATATTAATTGACAGTAAAAGTGACATATTGGTGTCAACATTTTAAATAATACTTTTACAAACTCCAACACTAAACTTAACTTAAATGCCTGAAGCATGTGTATTAAAAAAACAAGTACCGTTTTAATAGGCGCAGTGCGGATGGGCGGGTCTATTCAGGTCTTTGTTCATACAAAAGGTGCACCGGATTATAAGGCGCATTAAAGGGGTCATATTATGATTTTTTTCTAAATTTAAAACACTTCCTTGTGGTCTATATAACATGAGATGGTGGTTCTTTGGTGAAAGTGTTGCACAGATTATGTTTTACAGACCATTTTGAAGTAGCTTTCTGACAGTCGCTTCAGGATGCGCCGTTTTGTGGGCGGTCTTATTTACGTGGCTCACCTTCGACAGCGTCTTCTCCCCGTCATCTTTGTTGTAGCGGTGTAGCGTGCAAGGACGGGAGTGGAAGAAGTGTCAAAAGATGGAGCTAACTGTTTTAATGACATTCAGACTTTACTTCAATCAATAACGGAGCAGAATCTCCTCATCCGTGGCTCAATGATGCAACATAAACGCCGGAAATGTGTCCCGTGAAAAACCGTCCGACCAGAACCCTCTAATAACTAAAGTTCTCTGGGTGAGTTATGTAAACTCACTACAGTTTTCAGCGCTTTGATAGATAGTCTACTGACGGATATAAGTAAGAACTTTACGCTACTTTATATTAGAAATGTCAACAGTGGAAGGTGAATGCCACAAAAGAAGGTAGAGAAAAAGAAGAAGCTTATGACTACGGTGTCGGCACGTACTACAATTGCGGATGCGTGCACATTTTCAGGACTTGTTTTGGTATCCCGGAGCATTCAAAGTTGAACTCCTGAAAAACAACCCCACACCATAATTCCTCCTCCACCAAATTTCACACTCGGCACAATGCAGTCCGAAATGTACCGTTCTCCTGGCAACCTCCAAACTCAGACTCAACATTACGTGGACCCCGACTTAAACAAGTTGAAAAACTTATTCGGGTCTTACCATTTAGTGGTCAATTGTACTGAACTGTGCAATCTACTAATAAAAGTTTCAATCAATCAATCAATCAATCAATCAATCAAAAACTTGTCCATCAGATTGCCAGATGGAAAAGCGTGCCAGGCCAAGTGATTAGGACACCTGATTCTGATCATTTGGATGGGTGGCCAAATACGTTTGGCAATATAGTGTATCTAAAGAATCTAAAACCTTAAACAGACAGTTGCAGAATTTTTGTTGGGATACGTTGTGCTTGTCTACCATTGTGATTATAGTAATATCAGTATGGTCTGTCTTGCCTGCTGGTTCAAACATAAACAAGTTGCCACCATCAAACACAAATAATTCAATACTCCTTGCCGTGTCGTCTCATGCACCCGCCACCCATTCCGTGTCTACACTTAGGAACACACACGCTTAAAGAGACACATGTACACACACACACACACACACACACACACACACACGCACACACACACACACGCACACACACACACACACACACACACACACACACACACACACACACACACACACACACACACACACACACTAGTGTTCTATCACATCTCCATTTCATAAAGTACCACTCCCTGAACCATGACGCCACTTGTTTTATTTCCCGCTCCCTCTTTCTTGTTTTGTTATTGTGTGTGGCCCCCACTGTGTATTTTGATTAAGAGTAATATGTAAATGACACAACCTAAATGTAAAACCCAGGGTTCAGGAAGGAAGTGCCAATTGAAATAGATGCTTCAGTGCCCGTAGACAATTTGGGGAGGGGAGGCCCGAGGAGCGCTGTGACGCCGACTGTAACCAATATTTCTGCATATGTCTCCATTTTGTCAACTTTGATTATGGCGTAAGGGGGAGACAGCGAGCAAGGGGGGTTTGTCACCCGTAGCTGTCCAGAAATCATTCATCATCCCGTCGCCCACCCTCTCTTCTCTGCCACCCCTGCTCTGTCCCTGAAGTAAATAACACACTTATTTCAATATTATCATATTAATGTTAAAGTTCAGCTGTCATCTAATGGGAAGACTTAATCAGACGTAACATTTCTAGGCGGCACCCTCCCCTCTTTCGAACCCCCACCCTTGTTGACACCTCCTCTGCTTAGCGCCCGGCTCAAATCAGGATTTATGAGCGCTCTTTCCAAAAGTGGGGGCCCCCAACTGAGAAGCTTTTTCTTTTTTTACGACCACCCGCCGCCGTACGTGATGGAAACGGCACTACGTTCACCCCCTTTAACTCCCCTGGAAGCAGAAATATTTTGATTGTCTCGTCACTATTTGAATAGAAGGGAACTCAAATCTAAGAAAAGTAAGTCAACAATATTTTCCTCTTTTCCACCTCACTGCCTTTCAATTAATACTATATTTGATATTAGTTTACAGTGTGTGCTTGCAGACGCTGGTTTATATTTTCCAAGTGTTCAGGAGCGAATGGCTTCAGGTCAACGATCTGAAAGGGTATGGGACGGTGAAAAGTTTGCTGCTTTATATAACGGAAAGCTAAGATGAACGTGTAGCAGACTTCCAAATATCCTTGTTGGGATTGTCTCATCTCATGTTCAAGTGTCTCATTCATCCAGTGTTGTTTCTCACTCCGGCCGGGAAACAATTAGACACCCATTAAGCTGACTGTCAGGGTTCAAGAAAGCCAATTAACTTGACGGACTTTGTTATTTGGAGCCAAAAACACACGTCTTAAATAGCTGTGCTTTGTTGGACAACAAAGAACCTTCTACTACCGTATTTTGCAGACTATAGAGCGCACTGGTATATAAGCCGCACCCACTAGATTTGAGGGGGGGAAAATATATGTTTCCATTAATTACCCCCTCCGGACTATAAGCCGCAGATATACTTGTTGTGAAATGAGTAATTAACTTTTTTTTTAATATATATATATATATATATATATATATTTTTTTTTTCATTTTTCATTTTATCTCAGCTACAATCGGGCGGAGATAGGCTCCAGTGTCCCCCGCGACCCCAAATGGAATAAGTGGTAGAAAATGGATGGATGGATGGATTCATTTTATTTTTATTGACATCCAGCATCAGACATTCCTATCCATTACATCATATTCACATAAATCATATCTATTGTCTGCCCTAAATGTCATCAATCAATCAATCAATGTTTATTTATATAGCCCTAAATCACAAGTGTCTCAAAGGGCTGCACAAGCCACAACGACATCCTCGGTACAAAGCCCACATAAGGGCAAGGAAAAACTCACCCCAGTGGGACGTCGATGTGAATGACTATGCGAAACCTTGGAGAGGACCGCATATGTGGGTAACCCCCCCCCCCTCTAGGGGAGACCGAATGCAATGGATGTCGAGTGGGTCTGACATAATATTGTGAGAGTCCAGTCCATAGTGGATCCAACATAATAGTAAGAGTCCAGTCCATAGTGGGGCCAGCAGGAAACCATCCCGAGCGGAGACGGGTCAGCAGCGCAGAGATGTTCCCAGCCGATGCACAGGCGAGCGGTCCACCCCGGGTCCCGACTCTGGACAGCCAGCACTTCATCCATGGCCACCGGACCTGTGCCCCCCCCACCCCCCCTCCACAAGGAAGAGGGGAGCAGAGGAGAAAAGAAAAGAAACGGCAGACCAACTGGTCTAAAAGGGGGGTCTATTTAAAGGCTTATTTAAATGTAAAAATATTTTTGTTTATATACCACCCATACCCCCCCCCCCCCCCCCCCATGAGTAATTTACACAGAAGGATTCTTCTGTAAATGTTTATTTACATACCTTAATTGTTTCTAGATTGTCTCTTTAACACGGCAGTAAAACAGCTGATCAAATAAAACAGAAGTCATCGTCATGAACCCGCTAGCAGCGGAACCTAGCTTTCCAATCAGCTAAACAGACTTAATAACTCCACGGTGACGTCTTTGTGAATTTACTAAGAGATTTGTGAAACTGAAACAATAAAAAAAAGAATGTACTTGTAAGTTAATAATACTAACACAGACACTAGCATATTAGCTAATGCTAACACTTGTCAATACATTACGATAGGACGTACAAATAGGCATATGACACTCCTACAGACATCACACATGGGACGGTTTAGTAACTATGAATTGTTTCAGTTAAATTATAAAACTTACAAACATTGCTTGGAGTGATGAATGAAGAATCCATACGAGTAGGAACGCTATGGACGGCTAGAACACCACTGAACTCACAGAAATAACGCTATAGATGCATTTTAGGGTTTAGCATGCTTATGTTTACTGAGGATCCTCTGGTTCCATGACACATCGACTGTGGTTAGCTTGCGCCAACATCTCCAGCGTCTTACCCACTACTACTGGAACTGTTGGGAGCGAGGCCAGTTAGAGCCACTGGGCCTCAGGCAGTTTCCACTGGGAAGAAGTGGGCACAGCAAAGGGCAATGAAGCCGGCAGGACAAGAGGGAGGGGGGGGGGGGCCTGGGTCAGTCGGGTGTATTTTGAAGCATTGGGATAGTAGGGGGGTCCTGGCTGGCAGCTGATCCCACATGCAGGTGGTCGACTCAGTCGCCAGGCAGATCAAAAAGTCAAGGCCCCGGGTGGACCTCCCTTTGAAATGGGAATGGGGCCTGGATATCAGACGGAAAACATAAGCAAGCTCCGAGGCCACAGAACAGCTCCATATTCATGGACGCGGGACTGGCAGGAGTGACTGGCAGGCGGGATGGACATCGTCAAGCTTTCTGAGGAGGACTCATGCTCATACTGGACATTGAATAAGGGGCTGCCCTGAGGGGTGAGGATGACTACGTAGTTTAATGCGCTTTCTTGGCACATACAGTACCTCACAAAAGTAAGGGCAACCCTCATATTTCAGCAAGCACTTTTGTGACCGTATATATTTTCAGTGGACAATATTACAGGCAGAAAGCTTGTATATACTTTAGAGTAGTCAGTGTGCAGCTTTTATAGCAGAATATTAAAATATTCACAAATATGCACTATGACTCAAAACACAGCCATGTCTAAATAGCTTTTGTGTCTTGTGTGCAGGTGGTAGAAGCATCATCCAAAGTGTTTGTTTGCTGTTGGTTGTTTATTGAGTATGTCATAGTCAGTTCCATATCATACATAATATACATACATATCTCCAGTGAAGAGTCTTGTGCTCAATGGCAATATTATTATTTCACAAAAAAGAAAAGAAAATTGAATTAAGAAAATAAAATACATTAAATATATCTCAAAAGGGTAATGGGAAGAAGTATACATTTTTTGAATCCCCCTTTTTTACATAGTTACTTTAACTAATATCCAGTTTCCTCTGAACCACATTTTATCACATTTATCTGGATCCACATAACTCGATTTGCCCAGAACAATGTGCTTTACAATTCTCAATATAAGTGCCCGGGGGCCATTTGCGGCTCACAGCTAAGATTTTGGCGGGCACATTCTATAAATAATAATGAATCAAAATCAGTGTTGTTGAATTATTGACCTATTTAAGGCTCCAATTACTTCACAGCAAATATTTCACTTTGAAATATTTTTTCGGGGAAATATTTTATATTGTGTGTTTTTCTTAAACAAAAACATGAAAAAAAGTTATTTATTTATTTATTTTTTGTCCTGTCCAGCTTCTCAGGCAAATCATGTAGTTGATGTAGATGTCCATATCGGCTGTTCAGATTTACTTTACAAAAGAGTAGTGTGGTATACTTCTCTTGTTGCCTTATTTGTATTTGACTTTATTAAATGTATTTATATTATCATTCGGTGCAGCCGGGCCGGAGCAGGAAGGGATAGAAAGAGAAAAAAACTTTATATCGACAGATGTGAAGTTGATCCGAGATTTAAGCGTTGAAAAAAAAAATATAAACCGTATTTTTCGGTCTATAAGGCGCACTTAAAATCCTTTCATTTTCTCAAAACTCGACAGTGCGTCTTATAACCCGGTGCGCCTAATGTATGGAATATTTCTGGTTGTGCTTACCGACCTCGAAGCAATTTTATTTGGTACATGGTGTAATGATAAGTGTGACCAGTAGATGGTAGTCACACATAAGAGAGATGAAACAACACCAAAACTTTAAATGTTCCATTGAAAATAAAAACATTACACACGGCACTCAAAAAGCTGTCAAAATGTTTTAGTATGACTGCGAAACCGCACCGCTTGATGGATTGTCGGCCCATTACGGCTACCGTTGTCAGATATACAAGTATTACTCTGCTGTGTGTATAAGGACCGCAAAACGGCACCCATTAGCAGACATATTATCTGGCGTTTTATACCACAATATTATGCAAAACCAAGTTTTCTTACCTTCTGGTACCTGCTGATGTGTATTTGAGATCTGCATAAGTCCTGAAAATTTGCACTCATACGCCACTGTAGTCCGTGCCGATGCCGTAGTCGATAAGCTTCTTCCTTTTCACTATTTTCTTGTTATGGGACATTCACCCTCTGCTGTTGCCATTTGTAATATAAAGTAGTGTAAAGTTCTAACTTATCTCTCGCTATGGAAGCACTAAAAACTACCACTATAGTGAGTTTACATTATTCACCCACAGAACTTTAGTTATTAGAGGTCCATTCGGATGTTTTTTCACAGGACATATTTTCGGCGTTGTTGCACTAGTGAGCTTCGGATGAGAAGATGCTGCTCCGTTGTTAATTTAAGTAAAGTCTGAATGACATTAAAACAGTTATCTCCATCTTTTGACACTTCTTCCACTCCCGTCCTTGCACGCTACACCGCTACAACAAAGATGACGGAGAGAAGACGCTGTCGAAGGTGAGCCACGTAAATAAGACCGCCGACAAAACGGCATATCGTGAAGCTACTTGAAAATGGTCTGTAAAACATAATCTATGCAACATTTTGACCAAAGAACCACCATTACATGTTATGTAGACCACAAGGAAATGTTTTAAATTTAGAAAAAAATCATAATATGACCCCTTTAATGCGTCTTGTAATCTGGTGCGCCGTTTGTATGAAAAAGACCTATATAGACCCGCTCATCGGCAGTGCGCCTTATAATTCGGTGCGCCCTATGGTCCAGAAAATACGGTATACAACTTATTTTTAACATTGTTATGACTGAGAGCCTTCCAGTTTCCCTGGGACCAAACTTGAGGGGAGCCCTAAAAGTAAAAAAAAATATCTATACCGGTATATTGTATTGTTTTTGAGAGTGAAAAATATCAAAATGGCCCTCCATGCTTTCATTTTTCAATTTGCAACCCTCGGTGGAAAACGTTTGGACAACCCTGGTTTAGGGGCTCCACGAGTGCTGTTGAGCTACGGTTCATTGAGGATCAACATGAATTCCAACATGTGCTCTCCAAATTGTGTCCTTGTCATTGTGATCAAGCACTGCCTTAAACCTCTTGGGCAAGGACGTTAGGCACCTTACACTCCTTCACCTTCCTTCTTTCCTTCCTTCTGCATAATTACCTTCCTGAGCAAGGCACTTGATCATCTTGGAGGTGTGTTTGGACTCCTGATCATGTTGAAAAAAAAAAAAAAGGAAGGTATCACAGTCTGCTTTACAATGTCACAGTACATGTTGGAAATGTTTTTTCTCCTCAATGAACCGCAGCTCCCCAGTGCCGGTAGGACTCGTGCAGCTCGAATCCATGATGTTACAACTGCCATGCTTGACTGTCGATGCAATTGTCGTGCTACTCGTGTGACAGTAATGACTGCGTGTCGAGTCATTTTCAGTGGATAGTAAATATATCCTGTGATACACTCTGTACACTGACTACTCTAAAGTTAGTCTAATTTTCACAGTGTTTTCAATTGAGAAGATGTGCCACAAACGTTTGCCTTTCAGTTCAATTGGTCTTGTCTGCAGTATGGATATGTGGGTCATATAATTGTAATGGAACTTCCAACTACAACATGGAGCCTCCTTGAAGTGTGAAAAGTGTTTAATTAAAACTGAAAGAAGGAGAACAGCACTGTTTAGATGTTTCGCCCTGTAGAGCGTTTCCCTTTTTATTTATTTATTGTTGTTGTTTTAGGGCGAGACGAGCAGGGAATACTGCATTTTGAGGTTCAGTTTGGTGTGCCGAACTATGTCGCCACATCCTAATCGGACTTTATGATAGTGGCCAAAAGCTGAGCAGGAGAACATTCCCACTGGTTCCTTCACTCTCTGATCTCCATGCTGCTGCCACGGTAATTTCGTGTTACGACATTTAAACCTTTGCTTACGATGCCATACTGTCACACCCCTTGGGTCAGTCCTGTGCAGCCTGGCCTATTGGGGTTTTTTTCATGTTCATATGTCTTTTATTCTGGCATCAAATCAAAGTTGCAAGCATGAATTGTATCTGACTGCACGAAAAAAAAAAACCCTGCTAAACTTTTAAGCGACTAGATGGGCTCAGCTGTCCTGTTGCTTTGTAAATGCATGAAATAAAAGTACATTTGGTCGTGTATGCAAAGTCTCAAAAAATAGTTTGAAATTAATACAAATATTTGATAATGTTTCTTAATTGCACTCATTTATATAAGACTTTGCTTAGTCTATACAGGCTAAATTATACAAGGTTTGTTTTTTACTTCTGTATTTAACTATTTATTCATTTATAGGGATGTAACGACATGAGAATTTCATGTCAGTTATTGTGACCAAAATTATCACGATTATCATTATTTTTGAGGTATTGTTGAAATCTTTTGACCGGGTTATTTTTTTAAACAAACTAAAATAAATACACACTGTTAGAAAACCCTTTCTGCTTCACTGTTAGTATTTTATTTGTTTTAATGGCTAAGCTTGATTGTTTTAAATATCGGTTTTGTATTGTAGCACTTTAAGAATTATTTAAGTGAGAAGTGCATAACAAATAAAATCTATTATCATTATTTATTGGGCTTCACGGTGGCAGAGGGGTTAGTGCATCTGCCTCACAATACGAAGGTCCTGAGTAGTCTTGGGTTCAATCCCGGGCTCGGGAACTTTCTGTGTGGAGTTTGCATGTCCTCCCCGTGACTGCGTGGGTTCCCTCCGGGTACTCCGGCTTCCTCCCACCTCCAAAGACATGCACCTGGGGATAAGTTGATTGGCAACACTAAATTGGCCCTAGTGTGTGGATGTGAGTGTGAATGTTGTCTGTCTATCTGTGTTGGCCCTGCGATGAGGTGGCGACTTGTCCAGGGTGTACCCCGCCTTCCGCCCGATTGTAGCTGAGATAGGCTCCAGCGCCCCCCGCGACCCCAAAGGGAATAAGCGGTAGAAAATGGATGGATGGATGGATCATTATTTATTATTACTGGCGGGATTTGTGTCCTACTCTGTTCAGCGGTCCTTGAACACACCGTAAAAACACCTTAGTCTTTTTTCTTCTAATAAAAGATCGATCACTCTGAGAGACAATAAGAGAGCACAACTTGCACAATTGAATATCTTAGTTGCTCAGACAGCAATGTGTTTATATAAGTTTAGATTGGGGTATGTCATTAAGACATTAATGGTTCTTGTTTTCATGTTAGCATTTAAGTTATGTTTAGCATACCATGAGTTTGTCAAAGTGCAGTTATCAATCTCGGTTTTTTGATAATTTTAGTTTAAAACGGTAATACTGGCAGAGTTTTACCGTGGTTATCATTATTACCCTTTATCGTTACATCCCTATGAATTTATAAATATGTTATCTATTTTTATGTACCGGTATTTTTTAATTTTAAATTTTTTAAATTTTTTATTTTTTTTTAATTGTATTAATTTTTTTATTATGTTTTTGTTTTTTTCCAAATTAACTTTTAATTGTTTTAATATTTCTAAAATATGTATTTTTTATTTTTTTAAACATATTTTTGCAAATATTTTATTTTATTATTATTAATATTATTGTTATTCAATTTAATTTTTTTATTTTTTACGCTGCGATTTGCTGGCGACCAGTGTTGGGACTAACGCGTTACAAAGTAACGCGTTACTGTAACGCCGTTACTATCGGCGGTAACTAGTAATCTAACGCGTTATTTTTTATATTCAGTAACTCCGTTACCGTTACTACATGATGCGTTACTGCGTTATTTTGCGTTATTTTTTATGTAGTATCGGCTAGAAACTGAGAAGATCTGAGTGTCGCTGCTGAAGAGGCGACGAAAAAGAGGCGCGCCGCGCGCTGTCTGTGTGTACGTGAGTGTGTGTGGGGGGGAGGGGGCGTGTCTGTGTCTACTATCAAGACGTCATGGCGAACCCCGAAGCCGAGTTTCTTAAAATGGAGATATTTTCAGTACGTTTCTTTTATCGACCACAAAGAAAAGAACATTTTAGCTGAATGTAAGTTTCAAATATGCTGAAACAGCGACAAAAACAACATGCTTCGACGAAGCTAGTAAAGAGACACACTCACCTCCACCTCCAACAGCGGCTGGATTTTAACGAGGCACTGCACACGTGAAGGTACACACACTCTGTCAATTCTCTTATATACTCTTTCATTTTAAACTTTTAGAGTGTTTGATTATCACATCACTCTAAATGTTTAGACTATAAAGTTCACAAACCTAAAGAGGGATACTAGTGGGCCAGGCTAATATTTCCTTTTCTCTAAACTAAGTGGGGAAATGTGTAGAGTGTTCTGGGCTTCAGACATGATTTTATTTCAGAATTCCTTGAGAAAACGCCTGGTTAGGCTTTATGTATGTAGTGTGTGCCTTTCTTGTTTTACAGCTATGTTGTTATTATGCTGTTTGTTACTTATGTATGTTAAGTTGCAGCTATTTAAAATAGTTTTGTCAATTTGTTCTGGTCTGAAACAAATTGGCCCTTTAAAACATATCTTTGTCTTTGTGTGTTGTATGTAGAGCACATTGCTTAGCAGAGTTCAATGATGCAAATGCATGTCAAGTTGAACAACAGATTGTATTATTCTCCAGTGCAATAACAGTACTAAAATGAAGGCTAAAAGGGCATTAAATGGGGCCTTAAAAAAATTAAAAAATATATATATAAGTAACTAAATAGTTACTTTTCACAGTAACGCATTACTTTTTGGTTTAAGTAACTGAGTTAGTAACTGAGTTACTTTTGAAATAAAGTAACTAGTAACTGTAACTAGTTACTGGTTTTCAGTAACTAACCCAACACTGCTGGCGACCAATGCGAGGCGGGGGGCCTCTTGCCCAAGAATGAGCGGTATAGAAAATGGATTGATAGATGTTTTTTTGCACTTCTTTTGTAAATATTTTTCCCCTGATTTATTTTATCACTGTATAAGCTAATCAGCTATTATGACCTTTTTTTTTCAATTCGTTTGTTTACCTGTTAAAAAACAGTAGTATGTGAAAATGATAAACACAGAAAGTGAACAAACTAGCCATAATTACTGAGACATGCAGAATGGGTAGGATTAAATAAGATCTGCTTCTTCCTACTTCTTTTCATACACATGTTGATGCTCCGTCACCTATTTGGACTTAAGTGTCATGCAAAAGGATGAATAAGGCCCTCCAGCAAAAATGGCCACTAGTTTTCTTGATAGTTATGTTGTATTTTGGGGGATTCTACCTTAATAATCTACTGTTTGTGTGGGTTGAGGCCTCCTCAGCTGGGACAATGGCCTCAGCCTCATTACTCGCCGCTCACCCAGCCAAACACTGCCACCTCTCTTCCCTCCCGCTTCATCTTTTTCCTCCTTTCCCCCCTCAGCTCGCCCATTAGAGAGTGCTGATGAGACATTTTTCTGCGGGAAGGGAAAGACACATACACACAGGAGCCAGGCTAGAGAAGAAGCTGTTGTTGACAAGGGCAAAGAAGACGTGTTGTTGTTTTATATAAGGGATGTGTTTGTCTGTAGAGGATCCACTTGCTTAACTGCAGCTGCCAAAGCCACCTTTCTCACCGCCATTGTAAATTGCTCCTATTATCCAGCTCCATTGCAAGGATTCTGGATTTCATGAGACAGGGAAAAATGGAAACATTAGAGGATTTGCTTTACGCAGTCACTAGTTCTTGATCAAAACTACAGTGGAGCCTTTAAAGCCCAGCTTTCCCAAAGTCGTATCTTCCAGAATTTGACAAATTTGGACTTTTCTTGAGTATTTACTTGCATCTTTTGCTATTAGCTATTTCATTAAACAGGACTAGCCTTGAAGAATGCCAGGAGAATATTAATATACACTGGAAGTTCTGGTATTGCAGAGAACTTTAGTGTGAGACTAGTCAAGGCACGTTAGAATTAACAGTGGTTGACTTATTTTTATTTGAATGACGGTCATGCCCTAAGAGATTCAAAAAATAGCAGTCCTAAATCATATAATTTGCAGTTTGACCAATATATAGGAAATAAAATCCACTCTCAAGTCGCTCACTTATTTTTACACTCGTCTGGTCTTTAAGAAGTCCTTAAAATTGGTTAAAGTGATGAAAAAAATGCCAGCTTCCCAAAAGCTGCTGTGAAAATTGAATATACTTAATCTTGAATTGTACATATCAAATGTGATTTTCTATTCTTGGCCAGTATAGTTTTGTTTATCAGGAAAAACACTCCCTGAAATAGTTAAACTCTCAAGGCACCCATGCAGAAAACAGTATTTTTTCTGCATGCTTTGAATGGGAAAAAGTTAAGCCAACTGGTGGATAATAATAATAAATATTCAATATCGAAGGCCACTTGTCCAAAATAAATTAATAAAATAAAAGGCTAATTTAAAGTAGTGGTGTTCTCATACAACTGTTTCACTTTCAACACAATACCGATATTTGTGCCTTGCGTATTTGCCAAAACTGACATTCTTCTTCTTCTTCTTTTCGTGTCTTTGAAGCATGTGGTTATATGACAGTTTCCCATTTCTTTACACAGTCTAAAACTGACATTGATCCAATATAATATCTGCTTGAATCTGACATACTTTACTTATGTTGTTGTGTGCAATGCTACAAAATAATTGACCAAGTGAAATTCGTCCACCAGAGAGAAATGATAATTATGAAAACTACTAAACAATTTATTATCTGGAATGGACATACGCTGTTTTTAAGTTGAAGTGGAGTGGTATTGTTTTATTTTTTGGGGCAACTCCTAACGGACATAATTTATTAAGTTAAGCCGTAGGTTAAATGATGCGGACACATTTGTTACTGGATACTTTCTAATACACTTCTGCCTTGGAGACTTTGCATGTGTAACTAATATACAACTATAATTATGTGATGCTTGTTTATATTGACAAATGGTGTGTTTTAGACTGCAATATTGTTTGATTAAGGACACTTGTATGTATGTCGAGCCTGTGTGCTATTGTGTGCGTAGCTGTTGTGTCGTCGCTAGCTCCTAGTAGCCTACAGCCTACAATGTTTACCCTTTGTAAATGACTTCACTAAAATACAAGAAAATAACAACATTGTGTGGTTATTGGAGGATATTTAGATGTAACTGTATGTCCAGCTTTGCACAAGTAAACACACTGCAGGACTGCTTGTATCAGAGATGTTAGATGTAATCAAATATGATCTCATATTAGTTGTTTGCTATTATTAGATTGAATCGGATATTAATACTGGATCGAGACACTTCTAATTTAAAGTGAGATAAATGTGGCATCAAAAATGACCTTTTGTTTTACAAAGAATGTTTTTTGTGTGACTTGGTGATATTTTAGGTAATTTTTGGAACAGAGTTTTACTCCAGAACGGACTATTTTATTTGTTTGGGTTCCACGGGTGTATTTATTTAAATTTTCCTGGTTGGCACAACTTGAGCGGTCTCTCAGGTTTCACACGTTCCCCTCTACAAACGCTCAGAGGTCGCCCATCTCCGGCACTGAGGTGACTCTTCGTCGACCATCTTAGTTGATGATTTCTTCTCCTTTTTATTTATTTTTTTCCCCAGCCCTCCTTTAACCCTGACTTGACTGTCATCTTGACGAGATGACTCGAGATCAGTGGCGCTCTCATGCCTTGAAGCGGCTCCAGGTGTCACTCGGAAGGTACCCGCCTCGTTTGATGTGGCGTCAGGCGCCTGTTGGGCCACGGCACCCTTCTGATATACCCGTCTGGAGGGAGGAAAGATGGTCGCTTTCCTGTCCAAAAGTTCCTCTGCTACTTTTTGAGTGATGGGAAGAGGGGTCGTGGAGCTAATCGCAACCAGGACAGACAATAGACACTGTTTATTGTTGCTCTTCGGGGGGTTATTACCACTAGTACTTATTCAGCACTGGGCCATTCATCCGCCAGCGTCCGTCAAGATGTAAAATAATGAGACCACGTCAGCACAGTGGACGGCTTTCTCCCTCTGCCTAGGTCATCCTCCCCCTCGTCTCCATCGGCACTATTATAAGAACATTTGAATAGATAATAACCGCCTTCTTCGTGATATTGTGGCATAATTAGAAACATTATCACACAGGCCCTGGTGTTCCTTTCCATTAATTCACTGATTGATGACCTTAGAACAGCTGATGTAAAAATGATACTGTTGCATCACAGCATTGTGTTTATTGTGAAAACATTACCATATTTTTCGGACGATAAGTCGCAGTTTTTTTCATAGTTTGCGACTTATACTCAGGAGCGACTTATGTGTGAAATTAATAACACATTACCGTAAAATATCAAATAATAGTATTTAGCTAATTCACGTAAGAGACTAGACGTATAAGATTTCATGGGATTTAGCGATTAGGAGTGACAGATTGTTTGGTAAACGTATAGCATGTTCTATATGTTATAGTTATTTGAATGACCCTTACCATAATATGTTACGTTAACATACCAGGTACGTTCTCAGTTGGTTATTTATGCCTCATATAATGTACACTTATTCAGCCTGTCGTTCACTATTCATTATTTATTTTAAATTGCCTTTCAAATGTCTATTCTTGGTGTTGGGTTTTATCAAATAAATTTCCCCAAAAAATGCGACTTATACTCCAGTGCGACCTATATATGTTTTTTTCCTTCTTTATTATGCCTTTTCGGACGGTGCGACTTATACTCCGGAGCGACTTACACTCTGAAAAATACGGTAATTCATTTTATAAAACCTGTATTAACTGCACAATGTATTGTATCACTTCATAAACATTCATGACTGTCCAATGTAGAAAAAAGAACATAGACATAAACAACACATGAAAACGATTAAAAAAAAAAAAGTCACTTTGCTTTATTTTTTAAGATGCAAGGACCTTCTTGAAATTGCTTTGTTTCTTAGTATTATATTTATTTTCTTGTATTTTAATTTTTAATGTACATATTGCGTCAAAAGTCATATCAAATATTAGCGTCAACCATTTTTTCCACCCAATTTTGACTTTTGAGGATTTCTCTTGTCCGTCAATACTTGACTGCACCTGTGTGTGCATCATCCTCAGCAACCCTGAAGACAACATTGTTCATTCTTTGAAAGACTCTCTTCAGCACAACAGAACAAACCAAGTGTTCACAAGAAGATTTCAGGGTTTACAAGGAGGTTTCTGTCAAACTTCTAACACCAGACTGGCCCCTTTTCGAAATAAATCCTCTCCAAAACTCGAGTTCTTTCATCCCTTAAATACAGGTTTTTTTTGTTGGTTGTTGTTTTCTCAGTTTTTCCCAACCCAGAGGCTACAAAAGCCATGAGGACAGACCCCCCCAGAGCCCCCCCAACCCTTCGTGCACACACATCTCACATTGCACAACATCTCTTGTCAAGTACACTGCATTTGTTTAACAGCAACACACACATTCAGCCTCCATCTTCCCTTTTTGACAATTTCTCCCTGTGATTTTTTTTCTGACGGAGTGCAAACATCTGAGATAGAATAAAGACAACAAAAGCAAGCGAGATGTGAGGATATGTTCGTGTCTTCTTAGTCATCAGTTGAAGGTGACTATAGACTCTTTCACTGAGAATGACAAAGGAGGAAAGTGTACAAAATCTTTAAAGTATTCGCAACTGTCGTGTTTTCTGGTCACTGTAGGCTTGTTGAAGTCAATGGTGTCCAAAGACAGGCACGAGTGCCATTTAAGGCCCGCAGCTAGTTGCTTGTTTACATATTTTCTGAAAATTTAATAAAGAATAAATACACAAATAAATTAAAATATTGGCCTCATTTGGATATTAAAATGTAATTACAATTGGGAATTAAACAACTTAAAAAAAAAACTCACTAAGAAATAAAATGGCCTTTTTTGAAAATTAATTTAAAAAAAAACCCACAGGAATTATTTTGTTATTTATTGCTCATCTAATATAACATTTCCTCTCATAATATAAACATTTGAAAAAAAAACAGGAAAAAAAATGAAACAAAAAAAAAAAAAAAAGTAAGAACATTTCGATAATTACAGAGTTTTTATTAGTTTTATTTAAGAATCAAACAGCTTTAAAAAAAAATACCCCCTATGTCATGAACTTGCCAATTGTCTCAATTAAAAAAAACACAAAAATCATTAATTATCTGGTTGTATATTAATCATATAGTATAAATATTCCCCTCAAACAAGAAAAAACTGAGACAGTAAAAAATAAAAATACTAAAGTATATGTATTTTATAATTATTTAATGATATTGTGCTGTAATATTGTACATGGTAATTGGGATTTGTTGTATATTTGTATATTTTCTTATAATATAATATAATAATATATCAGTATATATTATATACTGTTTATATAATATGTAAATATTATATATGCTATATTTTATATTGCTACCATGGTACATTTGTAGTCTACTTTATACCTTTTGTTTTCACCCTCTTTTTGTGCTCTTGCATGCATTATCCTTTCCATCCTTTGTAACTGAGCTACTGTGTGGAACAATTTCCCTTGTGGATCATTAAAATTTGTTTGAGTCTAAGTATTTGCATAGTTATGAATTTTTTTTTTGCATCCATCCATTTCCTACCGCTTGTCCCTCTTGGGGTCGCGGTGACGGGCTGGAGCCTATCCCAGCTGCATTCGGGCGGAAGGCGAGGTACACCCTCGACAAGTTGCCACCTCATCGCAGGACACAGATTTGCTGACAACCAATCACACTAATATTCACACACTAGAACCTATTTAGTGTTACCATTCAGCCTATCCCCAGGTGCATGTCTTAATTAGTTTCAATTGTGGATCAAACCACTTTTGTAAAAATCACTTTCATCAAAAATTATAGTTGTCTTAATTGAGAATTCAATTCTAAAATATATAAATTAGGAAATATTGGTTTGTTTATTACTCGTAATAATTACTCTCATAATATACATAATTTAAGACAAACAAGAAAAAACATTAAAATAGTAAAAAGTACAAAAAACAACTAAAGTATAAGTATCTACATAATTGGGAATCATTGATTAATTAATTGAAATTGTGGACTAAACAAATTTGGATCGATTAAATTCCCTGAGAAATAGTATGTATATTGGAGTGACTCTTAGGTATCATGAAAATGTTTAAGTTGTCAAATTTTAGTCTCCCTTCCCTGAATATATTCCACTCGTAAAAAACAAAACAAAAAGGTCATTTTAAAACGCAATTGAACAATTTTTAGAGGTGGCCAGGCCGACCCAAAAATTTAACCTTGGTGTTTATTATCTATTGTCTTTATTGAGCCAATTTTGTCGAAGCAATAGTATGCATAGGTGACACAGCTTGTGCCTGGGCAGTACCAGTGAAGAACTTTAACTTGCTGAATGGATCTGCAGTTGATGTTGGATTGCTACCATTATAACTAAGACTTGAGAACATACGTGGCATTCTGGGAGATGTTTTTATCCGGTCCAATGCAGCTGTCAGTCCTGCAGTGACATTTTTTCCTGCTCTTTTTGTACCAGAATTCCCATTGAGTTGAGTTTTACCTTGCCCTGATGTGGGATCTGAGCGGAGGATGTCGTTGTGGCTTGTGCAGCCCTTTGAGACACTTGTGATTTAGGGCTATATAAATAAACTTTGATTGATTGATTGATTCCATCCATCTTCTTCCGCTTATCCGAGGTCGGGCCGCGGGGGCAGCAACTGAAGCAGGGAAGCCCAGACTTCCCTCTCCCCAGCCACTTGGGGCGGTATAGCTCGGTTGGTAGAGCGGCCGTGCCAGCAACTTGAGGGTTGCAGGTTCGATCCCCGCTTCCGCCATCCTAGTCACTGCCGTTGTGTCCTTGGGCAAGACACTTTACCCACCTGCTCCCAGTGCCACCCACACTGGTTTAAATGTAACTTAGATATTGGGTTTCACAATGTAAAGCGCTTTGAGTCACTTGAGAAAAAGCGCTATATAAATGTAATTCACTTCACTTCACTTCACTTCGTCCAGCTCTTCCTGTGGGACCCCGAGGTGTTCCCAGGCCAGCCGGAGACATAGTCTTCCCAACGTGTCCTGGGTCTTCCCCGCGGCCTCCTACCGGTCGGACGTGCCCTAAACACCTCCCTAGGGAGGCGTTCGGGTGGCATCCTGACCAGATGCCCGAACCACCTCATCTGGCTCCTCTCGATGTGGAGGAGCAGCGGCTTTACTTTGAGCTCCTCCCGGATGGCAGAGCTTCTCACCCTATCTCTAAGGGAGAGCCCCGCCACCCGGCGGAGGAAACTCATTTCGGCCGCTTGTACCCGTGATCTTGTCCTTTCGGTCATAACCCAAAGCTCATGACCATAGGTGAGGATGGGAACGTAAATCGACCGGTAAATTGAGAGCTTTGCCTTCCGGCTCAGCTCCTTCTTCACCACAACGGAACCCTTTTCCGGGCGAGAACCATGGACTCGGACTTGGAGGTGCTGATTCTCATCCCAGTCGCTTCACACTCAGCTGCGAACCGATCCAGTGAGAGCTGAAGATCCTGGCCAGTTGAAGCCATCAGGATCATCACTTTCAACATCTTCTGCCTCAGAATCAACTTAGGAACTTTCCAATACGGTAACGAGTAACACGACTGCAGCCATCTTCTGCGACAAGAGAAATGCTTGGTCCTCTCAGCCTGTGCATTGTGAAATATATTCTTAAATCCTGATGCAAATTACAGTGCACATGGACAGTATTCACAACACTTCACTTTTCCCACATGTGTTATGTTACAGCCTTATTCCAAAATTATATAAGTAAATTAATTTTGTCCTCAAAATGCCACAATCCCATTGTGACCATGTAAAAAGTTTAAAAAAAACAAAACTTATTATTCACAGTCTTTGCTTAATACTTTGTTGATGCACCTTTGACAGCAATAACTTCCTCAAGTATTTTTGAATATGATGCCACAAGTTTAGAACACCTATCTTTGGGCAGTTGTGCCCATTCCTCTTTGCAGCACCTCTCAAGCTCCATCAGGTTGGATGGGAAGTGTTGGTTTTTATCCAGGATGTGTCTGTACATTGCTGCATTCATCTTAGTCTAGTCAGGGAGGTGACCAAGAACCCGATGGTCACTATGTCAGAACTGCAGTATTCCTCTGTGGCGAGAGGAGAACCTTCCAGAAGAACAACCATCTCTGCAACAAACCACCAATCATGCCTGTATGGTAGAGTGGCCAGACGGAAGCCATTCCTTAGTAAAAAGTTTGCCAAAATGCACCTAAAAGACTCTCAGACGACTAAATTTATCTAGTCTGATGAGACAAAGATTGAACTCTTTGGCGTGAATGCCAGGCGCCATGTTTGGAGGAAACCAGGCACCGCTCATCACCAGGCCAATACTCATCATCATCATCATCGGCTGTCACTCGAAGCGAGTATGACGATCCTCCTGGTAGGGGGGTATCCCTTTATGGAGGATGCCTGTGTGTGACTTTGTTTAACGTGGAGAGACTGGTGCACAGACAGTCACCACACGATCCTTGACAGATCCGGGGTCAGGGTCCAGTGGCATGGAGTCCAAGACGACTGGGGACCCTTTTCTGCTGCAGCCTTCATCCGCCATCCCAGCCGTTTTGACGCTCCATAGGGTTAGCAATCATCCTCCGCCTGTTCCACCGTTGAGGTCTTGGGTTGTTATTTCCCTAAAACTGGGCCCACATGGATGTGGAGGTGCCTTCTTCCGCCATCGCAGCCGTTTTGGTAGTTCTTACATCTACCGTCTTCCGCCTGCTCCGCCGTTGAGGTCTTCACCGTATCCCTGGCTAGGGTGCAGTCAGGTACTAGGCCAGGGGTCGGCAACCTTTACCAGTCAAAGAGCCATTTTGACCAGTTTTACAAATCAAAGAAATCAATGGGAGCCACAAAATTCTTTTGAAATTTAAAATGAAATGACACTGCATACAAAGTTTTTTTTTTTTTGCTTTGTGCTATGTATAAATCAAGGGTTTCGACTTTTGTATGAATGGCGCTTGACAGCGTCATACTTGTCAACCTCCCAATTTTTCCAGCATACTACGAAATTCAGGGCAACTCTTCTCTCAAACGTACCGTGATGGTACAGCATTTAGCGCCCACTACATCCAGCGTGCCGGCCCAGCCACACGTGGCATGGGGTTTCTGCTTGCTCACGTAAGTGACAGCAAGGCATAGTTGGTCAACAACCACACAGGTTACACTGACGGTATAAACTTTAACACTCTTACTAATAATGCGCCACACTGTGAACCCACACCAAACAAGAATGACAAACACATTTCGGGAGAACATCTGCACTGTAACACAACATAAACACAACAGAACAAATACCCAGAATCCCATGCAGCGCTGACTCTTCCGGGCTACATTATACACCCCCGCTAGCAAACCCCGCCCACATCAACCGACGCACAGAGGGGGTGATGTGTGGGGGAGCAGGGTTGGGGTGGGGGCGGTGTTTGGTGGTTGCAGGGGTGTATAATGTAGCCCAGAAGAGTCAGGGCTGCATGGGATTCTGGGTATTTATTATGTTGTGTTTATGTTGTGTTAAGGTGCAGATGTTCTCCCGAAATTTGTTTGTCATTCTTGTTTGGTTTTGGTTCAAAGTATGGCGCATTATTAGTAAGATTATTAGTGTGGCTGTTGACCAAGTATGCCTAGCTGTCACTTACGTGTGCAAGTAGAAAATGCATACAACAAAAGGCTGGGCTGGCACGCTGTTTGTACAGATTGTAGAGGGTGCTGAATGCTGTACCATCATGACACGCCCTTATTATTATTGTTAGGGTGAAAATCGAAGAATATTAATCCCGGGAGTTTTCTGCGAGAGGCACTGAAATCCGGAAATCTCCCGGGAAAATTGGGAGGGTCGGCAAGTATGCAGCTGAGCCGCATCTGAGTGATCAAAGAGCCGCATGCGGCTCCGGAGCCGCGGGTTGCCGACCCCTGTACTAGGCCTTTGCCAAGGGCCACCTGGGGTAACAGTAGTAAAGGGGTTAACCTCCTAGTGCCCCAAGACCCCTTAGAGGAACCTCCACTGCCGGATGCACTCTAATGTCATGCCCAGGCCAATACTATCCCTACAGTGAAGCATGGTGGTGGCAGCATCATACTGTGGGGATGGTTTTTAGCAGCAGGAATTGGGAGACTAGTCAGGATAGAGGGAAAAATGAATGCAGCAAGGCACAGAGGCATCCTTGATAAAAACCAACGCTTCTCATCCAACCTCACTGAGCTTGAGTGATGCTGCAAAGAGGAATGGGCAAAGAGGAATAGGCGAGACTGCCCAAAGATAGTTCAAAAACTCAAAAAGACTTGAGGCTGTAATTGCTGCCAAATGTGTGTCAACAGTATTGAGCAAGTGTTGTAAATACTTATGTACTTGTGATTTTTTTTATTTTCTATTTATTTTTAATACATTTGCAAAATTAAAAACAAAAACTTTACATTGTCGCTATGAGGTATTGTGTGTAGAATTTTGAGGTCAAAAATTAATGTATTCCATATTGGAATAAGGCTGTAACATGACAACTGTGATATGAATACTTTCTCGATGCACTGTAATTCTTTTTCTCTTTGTGTGCTTTTGTTGTTCCCGTTTTGTGTTTCTGTAGTTCTGTCCATTCCTTGAAAACAGCCTCAAATTTCTTGATTGAGTGCTGCCTGCTTCGTGTTGCAATATTTGCTTTAAGAGTCTCAGACCTCCTCCAGCTTCCACTGCTATTGAGCGGGCATTCAGACTGTCAAGTTCTGATCTTTGTGCAGGTGCATGAAGTATTCAAATGCCCGGCGGTATGATGGGAGTTTAGCACCAATGATTTCCGGCACGTAAGAACCAATCGAGAACATATTGTCCCTTGCTCTTGGTTTTACCTTTGCAATCAGCAGCAGCAATCAAAAGACACTGAAACTACTGACAAAAAGCGCGACTCAGCAGTGCCAACAAATTCATTTATTCTGCCTCTTGTTCAGTACACTCTACTTCACATCCACAATCAAAACAAGCAACAAATATGCCCTGTAAGATGTGTGAGGAAAGATTTCTAACAATTTTTTGGTTACTGCTTCAACCTTTTAGGAAAACGTTTGATTAGATTGTCATGACATTACAAGCAGAATTTACAATAAATTGAAATACCGTACATGAAACTCTAAAAACTTTTTTTTTTTACTTTTTTTCAGACATTTATGAATTAATAATAATTTAATTTAAAAAAATGTATTATTACTTTTTCTTTTTAATTGGGCATTAATACAAATCATATT
The DNA here is from genome assembly GCF_033978685.3 of Nerophis lumbriciformis. Classification (NCBI taxonomy): domain Eukaryota; kingdom Metazoa; phylum Chordata; class Actinopteri; order Syngnathiformes; family Syngnathidae; genus Nerophis; species Nerophis lumbriciformis. Next base: position 38,930,584 of record NC_084558.2, on the reverse strand, counting down.
GCACAAATGTGAATATTTTCCCCTTAACTATATTTAACTGTTTTAAGACATGCACCTGCGGATAAGTGTATACGCAACACTAAATTGGCCCTGTTTTGTGAATATGAGTATGAATATTTTCTGCCTATCTGTGTTGGCCCTGCGACGAGGTGGCGACTTGCCCAGGGTGTACCTCTCCTTCCGCCCGAATGTAGCTGGGAATAGACGCGACCCCGAAAGGGACAAGCGGTAGAAAATGGATGGACCTACTCAGTGGCCTAATGGTTAGAGTGTCCGCCCCCTTCCAGGGGGTGAACAAGGGGATGGGTTAAATGCAGGGGACACATTTCACCACACCTAGTGTGTGTGTGACAATCATTGGTACTTTAACTTTAACTTAACTTAACCTTTGTTTGACCGTATTGAGCATTTTTTTTTAAAAGTGTTGAAAAAACATTTATACCCCCCGGTCAAAGGCCAAATGTTCTTGTGAATTTACAAAACTGTAAAATTAATTCTTCAGTTCCGAGATTTGCGAACTAACCCTCCAGGGAACTAAACATACTGCTTGATTGTTTTATTTCTAAATAATATCAGTAACACTTGAGGCTAAGTTGTCAAGGTTTTAATGCAGTGGAAAAAATATTCTTAAATATTTGACATTTATGAGATTAACTGTTTTTTGACCCAAGGGTATAAAAAGTGTAACACAATCAAGAAGAGGCTCACTTTGGTGCGGATGACTGGGAATCTCCACAAGCGCACCGATTCCCTGCGACAATGACTTGGGCATGACCTTAGATGCGACGATTGAATTACTCCACCAGACTCGTCGGAACGCCGCTGGTCTTTGTGTGGAACACAGGTTATCTTGTTTGTTACGACTCTGCTGCCTAGATGCCTTTTTGCCCAGTATTGCATTCCAGTCAAATTGCTGACTGATTAGTGTTTCGGGAATTGAAGTTTTTTTCTCTCCTCCAAAGAGAGACACAAAAACGATCCTAAAACTTTTAAGAACAAAGCAGAGTTATGCCACAAAAGCCGTTAAATCGATTCAGTAAACCCCTATAATGTCTACTGCCTCCATTTTTAGCTTGTGGACCACTGAAGTTGACAAAATGTTGTGTAATTAGATGGTTCATTTTGGCAGTCACTGTCTTTCGTTGTTTTTTCCCCGATTAACATTTGTACAAGTATAAAAAGTGAAAGTTTGAAATCTGAACCCATATCCTCCAACAACACATTTTGGCCGAGACGTTTGTCCCGAGACAAGTGCAGTGCATGTTCAAGGCTTGGCGAGGTTTTTTTTCGGGGAGTGAACCGGTCATGGCCGACTGCTAATGACAGGTTGCATGTAACCGGTGGCTTGTGGCCCACTGCAGTGTTTGTTTGGAGAGCGCTACTCTGCAATGAAGTGCCGGGTCCAGCTGGCACCGGTTCTCTACCCTGATGGTTGGGGGTGTGTGGGGCTTGTTTGGGACACACTAGCCAAGCAGACTGGCATGCATGAAGCTGTGTAAGGGGGTCTGACATAGGAGACAAGCTTTTGGCTGAGCACCCTGGTGCTAGGACAGGCTCGCTGCCAGCTGAAGGGGAAGACCACCCCTCCTCTTTCTCAGACCACGGTCTTCACGTCTCTGTGGCGACAGGGATCTGGGTTTACACTTCGAGGGTCAACATCATCCCTCTGCGAGCTGTCTCGGGCTTGAACAAGCCTCGCTCACAGAAATATTTGCTACTGTACTGTATAATTGTGTATTTTTACTTGTGGCAGTGCCTATTTTGTCCACACTCAGGCTACAGATTTCAGACCTTTTTTTTAACCACTCAGTAGATTGCATTTTTTGTTTAACGACGTAGCAGTCCGTATTTGCTTGCATGGAGCAGTGTTTATTAGCAGTTCATTAGCCAATTAGTCAACGCTATAACAATTTTAAATGCTGCATTTTTGGACCTGTTTTTGCAAAATATGTCTTTGAATACAAATCATGTTTCCTAATTTTGTGTGGCACTCCCTCATAGCAGGGATATTCAACTAAATTGTTTTTGGGACCACATTATCAGAAAGCTAAGGACTTCTCCCTTCTCCCTTCACTATTAGTCTTATTTTGTATATTCCGGAGAAGCAGCATCCTCTACAGTAGACATTTGATTTTGGTCTATTTATTTTGTCAGAGTTACAGGACTGCTTTACTTCTTTTAAATAACTTTCACAAGTTTTTTCAAGCGAACTCGCGGTCCATTAGTTGAATAGCCCAAATGAGAGAACCGAAAACGGAACCTTGAGGAACACCACTAATACAACTCATGCAGTTAAACAAATGAGTACGGACTGCACCTGAAGTAAACAAGCTATAGTACCTTTGTTCCATAATGTATTTTACAAACCCTGTTTCCACATGAGTTGGAAAATTGTGTTAGATGTAAATATAAACGGAATACATTGATTTGCAAATCCTTTTCAACCCATATTCAATTGAATGCACTACAAAGACAAGATATTTGATGTTCAAACTCATAAACTTTATTTTTTTTTTGCAAATAATTAACTTAGAATTTCATGGCTGCAACACGTGCCAAAGTAGTTGGGAAAGGGCATGTTTCCCACTGTTACATGGCCTTTCCTTTTAACAACACTCAGTAAACGTTTGGGAACTGAGGAGACACATTTTTTAAGCTTCTCAGGTGGAATTCTTTCCCATTCTTGCTTGATGTACAGCTTAAGTTGTTCAACAGTCCGGGGGTCTCCGTTGTGGTATTTTAGGCTTCATAATGCGCCACACATTTTCAATGGGAGACAGGTCTGGACTACAGGCAGGCCAGTCTAGTACCCACACTCTTTTGCTATGAAGCCACGTTGATGTAACACGTGGCTTGGCATTGTCTTGCTGAAATAAGCAGGGGCGTCCATGGTAACGTTGCTTGGATGGCAACATATGTTGCTCCAAAACCTGTATGTAGCTTTCAGCATTAATGGTGCCTTCACAGATGTGTAAGTTACCCATGTCTTAGGCACTAATACACCCCCATACCATCACAGATGCTGGCTTTTCTACTTTGCGCCTATAACAATCCGGATGGTTCTTTTCCTCTTTGGTCCGGAGGACACGACGTCCACAGTTTCCAAAAACAATTTGAAATGTGGACTCGTCAGACAACAGAACACTTTTCCACTTTGTATCAGTCCATCGTAGATGAGCTCAGGCCCAGCAAAGCCAACGGCGTTTCTGGGTGTTGTTGATAAACGGTTATCGCTTTGCATAGGAGAGTTTTAACTTGCACTTACAGATGTAGCGACCAACTGTAGTTACTGACAGTGGGTTTCTGAAGGGTTCCTGAGCCCATGTGATGATATCCTTTACACACTGATGTCACTTGTTGATGCAGTACAGCCTGAGGGATCGAAGGTTAACGGGCATAACTGCTTAAGTGCAGTGATTTCTCCAGATTCTCTGAACCCTTTGATGATATTACGGACCGTAGATGGCGAAATCCCTAAATTCCTTGCAATAACTGGTTGAGAAAGGTTTTTCTTAAACTGTTCAACAATTTGCTCACGCATTTGTTGACAAAGTGGTGACCCTCGCCCCATCCTTGTTTGTGAATGACTGAGCATTTCATGGAATCTACTTTTATACCCAATCATGGCACCCACCTGTTCCCAATTTGCCTGTTCACCTGTGGGATGTTCCAAATAAGTGTTTGATGAGCATTCCTCAACTCTATCAGTGTTTATTGCCACCTTTCTCAACTTCTTCGTCACATGTTGTTGGCATCAAATTCTAAAGTTAATAATTATTTGAAAAAAAAAAGTTTATCAGTTTGAACATCAAATATGTTGTCTTTGTAGCATATTCAACTGAATATGGGTTGAAAATGATTTGCTAATCATTGTATTCCGTTTATATTTACATCTAACACAATTTCCCAACTCATATGGAAACGGGGTTTGTATGAAAAGAATGTGTAACTGCCAAAACGGAAAATACTTTTTAAAGGGGTGCTTTGAGGAACGCCTTCAGTTATGTAAATCACAAGTTTGGACCTAAGTGTTCTATGTTTGCTAGCAAGGTTAAAATGTCAATGCAAGGATCTGCCAATGTGTTTACAGCGGTCCATTTTATTCTATACGACAGGAGCACTTTAGTCCCCAGGCTGTCAGCTGAATAGCCCTGTCCTATAGGTTGTGCTCAAAATGCTTTCGAAGACATGCGAACACGCATGTAATACAGATATCCTTGAAATGTTATCACGATCAGACAAATGTGCAAAGTCTAACGGAATAATTAGTTGCCCAGACTAAGACGTTTAGTTTTTCAACCAATCTTGCTCAAATTTAACATGTTTGTAAAGTTACAGAGGGTAGTTTTGTAGAGTACATTGAGCTTTGGGAGTAATTGTGGCGGCATGGCTCAGATGATACCGTGGCCGTCCAGAGACTTGAGGATTCCTGGTACATATTCAGCTTCCGCCATTCAAGTTACTGCCGTTCTGTCCCTGGACAAGACACTTCACCCTCCTTGCTCCAAGTGCCACTCACGTTGTAGATACTATTCAAAGACATAAGGACATGAATTGATTAACATGGACCCTGACTTAAACAAGTTGAAAAACGTATTCGGGTGTTACCATTTAGTGGTCAATTGTACGGAATATGTACTGTACTGTGCAATCTACTAATAAAAGTTTCAATCAATCAACCAACATTTGCCAAATGAATGTGTAAAATGATTTGTAAAGACACAGGCTTTGTTACACATCTTAAAATAAATACTGGAGGTTTACCAGCCACATTTGCCAAACCAGTCACTGGCTATTTATATCCAGGCACATTTGATAATATTCAGAAGTATGAGAGTTAGCTTTGTGTGTTTAATCAAAGGTAAATAACCAAGTACCAACCGTTTTAACATAGCATCTCCATTCTTTTTGCTTAAAACCCTCACAAAAACAAATATCTCAGCTTGTGTTTGTTTTCTGAGCGTGTCCTCCAGGTCAACCGGGCACATCCTCTCAGCCACTGTATAAACTTTAACCCCCTGCAGTCACTTCTTCTGATGGCGCCAGGGCTCGCTAACATCGCTTGAGTGTTGAAGGGAAGTCGTGAGGACATTGATGTCTTAGGCCTTGGCGTCCTGGTGTTACTTTCCCAGCCTCGGATCTCCTCATCTGACCTGAGTATCACACACATGCGAGGAGCCGGCAACAAATGTTTCCCCTTCCTTGATTGTTTTCCGAAACCACGGCTGTTAAACTCTAAAAAATGTTGCTATTTCATGTGACAAGACGTCCAAGCACACCCGTGGTCCATCTCAAAGTTTTCCGGGGACAGGCTCGACTTAAAACCTTCCTAAACACTGGTTTCACTTCACCAATGTTTAATTACATCGTTCGCCTAAAGCCGAGGTACGGAATTGAAGTGGGGCACCATGTTAGTGAGGCGTATAATAGTGAGGGACACCGCATCTAAAAGAAAAAGGAAAAAATATCATTTGCAAAACCAACCCTGGAAAGAAAGACAGCATTAAGGGTAACACGTTGCTGTGAATTACTGTTTTTTTTTGCTTTCTTTCCACTCAATCGCTCCATCAATCAGCTGTCTGCTCGAGAAAACCACTAGCTTGCATTCCAGTTGTTTCAGTCCATTATGGCACGTATGAAGCGTGGTATTGTACCGCGGGACAACAGGATGAACCCTTCCTCCCGAGCGCCGTGACAAAGGTCTCGCTGTGAGGCCCCTCGCGCCATCAGAGCTATCTAGTCCGGCGGAGAAAGGAGTCCTGTCAGAGAGTGGCGTGAAGAGTGCCGATTGTTTGGTTGTCAATTGTGGGAGGAATGTCGCCGGTTTAATGGCGACACGTCGCTGTCCATTGACTCAATGAGGCGGAATGGATCATTGCGATTCCTGCATACAGTAGCATATTTTAGTGTACGCTTAACATATCTGTTAAAGCAGGGGTCCCCAAACTACGGCCCGCGGGCCGGATCCGGCACCCCAGCATCCAAAATCCGGCCCACGGGAAGTCCCAAGTTAATTTTTATTTTTATTTTTATTTTTATTTTTTATTTATAAATCTTTCCTCTCTAATACATTTTCTACCGCTTGTTACTCTCGGTGTCTCCTAGCCGCTCAGGCAAATTATATTGTCTAAAAATGAATTTTCCCATCGATAACGGGACAATGTTAAATGTCAGAATGGATTAAAAAGACAATGTATATATATATATATATATATACATATATACAGCCCGGCCCCCGGTCAAATTTTTTTATCCCAATGCGGCCCACGAGTCAAAAAGTTTGGGGACCCCTGTGTTAAAGCTTCCATATTTCTTCTGTCCAACATTTTTAAATTACCATATTTTTCAGACTTTAAGGTGCCCTTAAAATCCTTTCATTTTCTCAAAACTCGACAGTGCGCCTTATAACCCGGTGCACCTAATGTACGTAATCATTTTGGTTGTGCTTACTGACCTCGAAGCTATTTTATTTGGTACATGGTGAAATTATAAGTGTGATAAGTAGATGGCAGTCACACATAAGAGATACGCGTAGACTGCAATATGATGGCAGTCACAAATAAGAGATACGTGTAGACTGCAATATGACTCAAGTAAACAACACAAAATTGTTACATGTTCCATTGAAAATATAGAACATTACACACAGCGCTCAAAAATCTATAAAAATTATTTAGTACGACTTTGAGTATTATTATGGTGTGTGTATAAGGTACGACATATTATCTGGCGTTTTGTTTCCCAGTATTATGCAAAAGAGACTTTTCTTACCTTCTGGTATCTGCTGATCTGTATTTGGGATCTGCATAAGTCCTGAAAATGTGTGCGCTTCCGCCTTTGTAGTCCGTGCCGGCACCGTAGTTGATAAGCTTCTGCTTTTTTTTTGTTTTTTTTATACATTTTTTCATTATTTTATTTTTTTTACCAGGAAAAAATCCCATTGAGATTAAGATCCTATTTTTCAAGGGAGTCCTAGCCAAGACGCAGCAAAGTTACACTTAAAATCACATTCACATTACACATTAAAATAACAGGATGGACATCAAGTAAAACAGTTACAGATAACTGAGGCTCCTTCAAATGCTCTTTTTCTCTATCTTCTTTCTTGTTATGGGACATTCATCCTCCGCTGTTGCCATTTCTAATTTAAAGTAGTGCAAAGTTCTTATATCTGTCAGTAAACTCGCCATGAAAGCGCTAAAACATACCGGTGTCGTAAGTTTACATTATTCACCCAAGGAACACCGCTACAACAAAGATGACGGAGAAAAGACACTGCCGAAGGTGAATCACGTAAATAAGACCGCCCACAAAACGGCGCATCCTGAAGTGACTTTCAGAAAGCGGCTTGAAGATGATCTGTAAAATATAACCTATGCAACATTTTGACCAAAGAACCACCATTACATGTTATGTAGACCAATTTCAATTTAGAAAAAAAATAAAAATAATATAACCCCTATAATGCGCCCTATAATCCGGTGCGCCTTTTGTACGAAAATAAACCTGACTAGACCCGCTCACAGGCAGTGCGCCTTGTAATCCAGTGCTTCCTATGGTCCGGAAAATACGGTAGTCTAAGAAGTCCCATTAGTATATTGGAATAAGTCAATTCATCGAACAATAAATAAAAATGAACTTAATTATATGCACGAATAAAGATAACTTGTTATTGTATGTAGCTTCTAAACAAAGAGGTTTTAGCACATGAATATCGGATCAATAACAGTCCTTAACAATTGCATTATTACCATAGAAATGGCCAACTCTGTCATTTTTCGGACATGATGAAAGCATAAATAATTTCAAACACATAACGACAACTATAAATGTTTGTCCTACATGTAAGTAATAATCTGTTTTGGATAGAAGTAGCCCAAAAGTGGTACGTGCTTTCGCGGCGGCAGGAATACATTTTTGACACAAATCAGTTTTTAGTGCAACACTTATAGAAGCAAATACTAGATTTGACTTACAGTTGTGTCAATGTCAGAATCGATGACTCGCCTTTAGACTGCATCATAGCAGTAAAAATTATATGTGTCCTGTTCACTATTTCCCTGGTGTACAAATATCACATGTTAAAGCCACATACATTGTTTTGGCGGTGACTTCCTTATCCCGCAAGGAAAAGCATCTGATTGGCTTTCGTTCATACTATACTTTCAGTGTATGCCATTTGAGAGTTGTGATTGGATGTATTCCGATATTTGTCCCACCCATCGACAAAACTAAATTAAATATGGTTGGATTTCCTTCTTTTTTTTCAAAACAAACCACTTGACCATATTTATTTAAGTGTGGTTTTTGCCAACACTAATGTATTCAAGAGAATTTCAGAGTCAATTGTATTTGTATTGTTTTATTTAAGTTATTGACCTCCTGGTAAAAAAATACTAATGACAAATAAAAAAAAATGTATGTTTGAAAGGTTGTATACCCTGCCTTCCGCTCGAGTGCAGCTGGAAGAGGCCTTTTTTTATTTATTTTTTTTACAAAGAAATCTAGCAATGGGGGAGTCAGAGGCTCTGTATTGTGTCCACAAAAAAGTGTTTTCCTACATGACGAGATGAAAACCTGAAACTTTTAAACCGCAATTTCTCACAAAATGTAACGTTTGGTGCTCCGAAACAGGTGCTAAAAAATGCATAATACTGTTGGGACATCATTAAAAAGTAAGTTTTGAGTAATAGGGGACCCCCAGTAAGATGACGATGCTTGTTCCTAGCTATAATTTTGGAAAAAATACAGGTAGGGTCTAAAACCACAACTGATTGATACCCTGTGATTGGCTGAAAACCAGGGCGCTCTCCACCTTCTTTTTATATAATCTGTTATTTTGAGTGGGATAAGGATTTTGATGGAATGGCCTACAGAAAATACTCAGGAGGTTTCATTTGCGAAGGAGTCTTCACAGGCTTCCAGATCTTCATTTTCCTTGTACTCCCTCAGAATGCCCACTGTTTCCTAAACCCCCTGCGTCGCGCCTTCCCAGCACTTCCTTTACCGGACCCGACTGGACAAAATGATTCCTCTGCTTTCCTTGTCAGCCTCCTCCCCACCGTCCTCTCTTTCTCCTGTCTCCTAACGGTAAATGTTAAGATCCAAGAGTGGATCAATGTCTCTTGTCCTTTGATGTGCCAGGACGCATTAGGAGCTTCTAATTGGAGCAGAGAGCCGCGGATCAATGTTGGCTGTAATTGCCTGACACAGGGATGGGTGTGAGACTTTATTATCATTAATATTTAGACATAATGTGGGTGGACCCGGTCCGAGGCTAAATGTACATCGGCGGTGCGAGCCTTTGATCTTGGTAGATGAGTAGATCGATCGGTGCATCTGTAGGGAGGGGGGATGAAGAAAAATAGGTCGTGGAAAGAAGTGTGGCAAGCTGGATGCACAAATTAGAGACACTGGATTCTATTGAATTTCGCTGGGAAATTTCCCTTCTGCTCGGAGGAAAAGGTCAAGCGGTGCCCTTGTCCTCCCCGTAGCTAACCTCATAGCCTGGCTTCTGTCCAGCTTCAAGGGAAAACAAACTGTCCTAAACTTTACTTTGCAAAATAACACCGCACACCGTCTCATTAGCGGACTTCATGCAACAATACCAAAAAAGTTTGGAACTCCCCTGGCTACTTTCCTGCCTGTATCACAAAAGAAACATTTGTTTAGCAGAGAGAAAAGAGAGCACGGAGAAATTTGGGCCCTGTCCTCATAGAGCCGTTTTTAGGTGGACACGGTTAAGATATGTACCGTAAACGGCGCTTGCAACAACAACAAACATGACTGTAGACGCAAAGTTAAATCATGAAATCCAACCTTAACCTGGGAGAGTCTTGATACCAATTTCCTTGACCCAGCCACACACAAAGAAGTTGTAAACCTCCAGGCTTTTCCAAGTTTTCATTTGTTGAAGGGCGTCTGGAGCGAGTTCGATATGTCTGGGAATGCGACCAACGTATAATCCTTGATATCATTTTTTTGATCAAGTATAGTTAGATTGTTTTGTTTGTATCTGCTTTTTGCAGAAAGATCTAGGCCTTTTGCGTACTCGGATAGTTTGCGCACTGCTTGCTCCAAAACAGCCATCTTGGCTTGGTTGACCACCACTGTTTTTCATTTCCGGGAAGAAGTCACGTGTCAGAATACAAGCAATCAAATTTTATGCAGGTGCATGTATAGTTTTGGTGGTTCCATTGGCTTTGTTTGCTTACAGCGCCATTTATGGCGAAGCAGAGTATTACATCCTTCTCACTCAGGAAAGGTTTCCGCTTGGATGTGATTCACTATTAATAGGATTGATTGATTGATTGATTGAAACTTTTATTAGTAGATTGCACAGTACAGTACATATTCCGTACAATTGACCACTAAATGGTAACACCCGAATAAGTTTTTCAACTTGTTTCAGTCGGGGTCCACGTAATCAATTCATGGTACAAATATATACTATCATCATAATACAGTCATCACACAAGTTAATCATCAGAGTATATACATTGAATTATTTACATTATTTACAATCCGGGGGGTGGGATGAGGAGGGTTTGGTTGATAACAGCACTTCAGTCATCAACAATTGCATTATCAGAGAAATAGACATTGAAACAGTGTATGTCTGACTTGGTAGGATATGTACAGCGAGCAAAGAACATAGTGAGTTCAGATAGCATAAGAACAAGTATATACATTAGAAATACATTTGATTATTTACATTTGGTTATTTACAATCTGGGGATGTGGAAGGGGGAGGGTGTTAGTCTAGGGTTGAAGTTGCCTGGAGGTGTTGTTTTAGTGAGGTTTTGAAGGAGGATAGAGATGCACTTTCTTTTACACTTGTTGGGAGTGCATTCCATATTGATGTGGCATAGAAGGAGAATGAGTTTAGACCTTTGTTAGATCGGAATCTGGGTTTAACGCGGTTTGTGGAACTCCCCCTGGTGTTGTGGTTATGGCGGTCATTTACGTTAAGAAAGTAGTTTGACATGTACTTCGGTATCAGGGAGGTGTAGCGGATTTTATAGACTAGGCTCAGTGCAAGTTGCAAGGACACTGGGGACACATTCATTTTCTTAACCCAAAACAAAAACGAAATACAAATGTTGCCGTGGGGACATGGTTACAATTCCGTCATTTTCCTTGCATTGGGCATTTAACTTGAATTTGGACAATGCCCCTAAACCAGGGGTCGGCAACGCGCGGCTTTCGAGCCACAAGCGGCTCTTTAGCGCTGCCCGAGTGGCTCCCTGGAGCTTTTTCAAAAATGTATGAAAATGGAAAAAGATGAGGAAAAAAATGTATGTGATGTTTTAATATGGTTTCTGTAGGAGGACAAACATGACACAAACCTTCCTATTTGTTAGAAATCCCACTGTTTACAATAAACATGCTTCACTGATGAGAGTATTTGGCGCGCGGCATTTTGTCCTAATTTCAGCAGTCCTTGAACGCACCGTAGTTTGTTTGCATGTACAACTTTCCTTGAAGCTGCCACAGAAAGACATGTTTTATGCCACTCCTTTTTTGTCTCTATTTGTCCATCAAACTTTTATGCTGTGCGTTAATCCACAAAGGTGAGCTTGGTTGATGTTATTGACTTGTGTGGAGTGCTAATCAGACATATTTGGTCAGTGCATGACTGCAAGCTAATCGATGCTACCTGTATGTACATAATGCATCATTATGCCTCGTATTTTAGGTATATTTGAGGTCATTTTATTTGTAGTTTCTGTTTCCTTCAACTGGAACACACACATTTTTACTTTTGGCCATTCTAAGCCAGTAATTTCCAGGAGTTATCACACCATCTGAAAAGCCTCCGTCTTAGTAATGTTCTCCATTGTTGTAAAAAACGTGTAGAATAAGTATTACATTTCAACATTTCAAAGGCTTCCTACCACCTCCAAAGACCTGGGGATAGGTTGATTGGCAACACTAAATTGGCCCTTGTGTGTGAATGTGAGTGTGAATGTTGTCTGTCTGTGTGTGTTGGCCCTGCAATGAGGTGGCGACTTGTCCAGGGTGTACCCCGCCTACCGCCCGAATGCAGCTGCGATAGACTCCAGCACCCCCCACGACCCCGAAAGGGACAAGCGGTAGAAAATGGATGGATGGATGTCAAAGAAGATTTGCATCAGCCTGCGACACATAGTCATTTTGATAGTAGTCTAACATAGCTAATATAGACACTTACATCATGTTATATTATAACACTTATATAAGGCTTTACATTTTTTGCGGCTCCAGGTATTTTTGGTCCAATATGGCTCTTTCAACATTTTGGGTTGCTGACCCCTGCCCTAAACTAAGATCAAATTAGAATGTTTTACCTTTACAGTACTGCCTTAATTTACAAGCTTAATTGGTTGTGTGACGGAGCTCTTAATTTAAAACCACAACACGCGAACTAGTTTCTTTTTTTTTTTTAGAAACTGACATTTTTACTCAATTTTAAACATGTTTATGTATACATTTTTTATTTTACAGTTGTACCTCAATTTAAGAGCTTAGATTACATCTTTCGGGGTTCACTAATGGCGGCATGCTTGTAATTTGTAACAATTAGCCGAAAGACATATCTTAGTATAGTATATATGATAGTATATAGTATAGCTCGGTTGGTAGAGTGGCCATGCCAGCAACTTGAGGGTTCCAGGTTCGATCCCCGCTTCCGCCATCCTAGTCACTGCCGTTGTGTCCTTGGGCAAGACACTTTACCCACCTGCTCCCAGTGCCACCCACACTGGTTTAAATGTAACTTAGATATTGGGTTTCATTATGTAAAGCACTTTGAGTCACTAGAGAAAAGCACTATATAAATATAATTCACTTCACTTCACTTCATCTCAAAACACTATTTGGTTGAGGTACCCCTGTATTAGGACATTTGACTCAAATGGCGACAATGTCCCTCAATGTACACATTTGGGTTGAATTATGATTTTGACTTTGCCTCTTTATTTTGACATCCGGATTGAACATTTGACATTGTCCCCTTGTATAGACATTTTGAAAGAAAAAAAAGACTACCCTCCATGTATCACATCAGTTAAGGCAGTGATTTTCAACCTTTTTTGAGCCAAGGCACATTTTTTGTGTTGACAAAATCCGGAGGCACGCCACCAGCAGAAATCATTTAACAACGAAACTCAGTTGACAGAAAAAAGTTGTTGTCGCAATTGTTGGATATGACTTTAAACCATAACCAAGCATGCATCAATATAGCTCTTGTCTCAAAGTAGGTGTACTGTCACCACCTGTCACATCACCCCCTGACTTAATTGGGTGTTTTTGCTGTTTTCCTGTGTGTAGTGTTTTAGTTTTGGTGGCTTTTTCTCTTTTTTTGGTATTTTCCTGTAGTAGTTTCATGTCTTCCTTCGAGCGATATTTCCCGCATCTACTTTGTTTTAGCAATCAAGGATATTTCAGTTGTTTTTATCCTTCTTTGCGTGGACATTGTTGATTGTCATGTCATGTTCGGATGTACATCGCGGACGCCATCTTTGCTCCACAGTAAGTCTTTGCTGTCGTCCAGCATTCTGTTTTTGTTTACTTTGTAGCCAGTTCAGTTTTAGTTTCGTTCTGCATAGCCTTCCCTAAACTTCAATGCCCTTTCTTAGGGGCATTAACCTTTTGTTTATTTTTGGTTTAAGCATTAGAAACCTTTTTACCTGCACACTGCCTGTTTCCGACATCTACAAAGCAATTAGCTACTTGCTGCCACCTACTGATATGAAAGAGTATTACACGGTTACTCTGCCAAGGTCTAGACAGCACCGACACTCAACAACAACACATCATTTGCAGACTATAATTACTGGTTTGCAAAAACTTTATTTACCCCAAATAGGTGACATTAGATAATCTCCCACGGCACACCAGACTGTATCTCACGGCACACTAGTGTGCCACGGCACAGTGGTTGAAAATCACTGAGTTAAGGTGTCATGAAGACACATCTCTGTGTCTTTTGACAGGGCGCATTGTTTAGGAGAGAAAAATAGCACAGTGAGTGTGTCGGACCCCGCTGGGGGCGTCCGGGCTACGTCCTCATGTGTCAGCAAAAAGCAGATACTGTTACTTAGTTTGTGAGGGAACTAGACTTTGTGACTGTCTGAGCAGCGTAACAAATCTTTGTGTCTACGAGTGAAACTGCCTGACTTTGTCCCCTGCTTCCTTATACAGTAGGACGGATAATTTCAATTGTTATGCTTAGCGGCACAAAGACGGGACAAAAACATATCTTAGTTTTCACGACTGTCACCCGATGATGATAGTGAACTCAATGATTTGGATCGCGTGTGCAGTGTTTTGCTGTTTTCTACCTCTTTAGTAAATACAAATATTTTGCATATGGTGTCCTCTCTCATACTCGTAAACACAGCCCCTTCTTTAATAATGATTTGGCGTGCATGAGAAAGTGGAAGGCCAAACATGTCAGGACTTGGACTATGGCGTGGTTTGTTCTCCCGTGGTGCAAATGAACATTTGGACCAGACATGGCGTGAAGGTGAAGACATGATTTATTTAAACACTATAACTACAAAAAGAACAAACTAAAGGTGCGCACAAGGCGGAAGTACAAACTTGACAAATGAAACCAATACTTGCACGTGGGCAAAAAAACTAAGGACATGAACAAAAGTCGCTAACTGTGGCATGAATAGAAACAACTTACCTGGACATGGCATGAAGTGCGCAGAGGTAAACAAAGTGTGAAGCAGAGAGTCAGGGGTATGATGTCGCCAGGGAGACTTCCTGGCAACAATGGGTTTAAATAATAGTGACATGATTAAAGACAGGTGCGTGAGTCGTGAGGGCAGGTGAAAACTAATGGGTTGCTATGGTGACAAACAAGAGTGCACAATGAGTCCAAACGTGGAACAGGTGAAACTAATGGGTAACCATGGAAACAAGACAAGGGAGTGAAAAGCCAGAAACTAAACAGTCCAATAACTAAACAAAACAAAACATGATTACACAGACATGACAAAACATAGCACTTAGTCATTTATGAACAATATTAAAATGCCATCCATCCATCCATTTACTACCGCTTATTCCCTTCGGGGTCGCAGGGGGCGCTGGAGCCTATCTCAGCTACAATCGGGCGGAAGGCGGGGTACACCCTGGACAAGTCGCCACCTCATCGCAGGGCCAACACAGATAGACAGACAACATTCACACTCACATTCACACACTAGGGCCAATTTAGTGTTGCCAATCAACCTATCCCCAAGTGCATGTCTTTGGAGGTGGGAGGAAGCCGGAGTACCCGGAGGGAACCCACGCAGTCACGGGGAGGACATGCAAACTCCATACAGAAAGATCCCGAGGCCGAGATTGAACTCACGACTACTCAGGACCTTCGTATTGTGAGGCAGACGCACTAACCCCTGTTACACAACCAATGTTGTAATAGCAGTAAGGAGCTAACTGCTCAGCCAAGAGACTGTACTGTTAATATTTGATTCAAAACATGTCCAAATTAAAGGAAAACATCACTGCCTCCAAACAACTTCATGTAGAGTTATTCAAATAATAGTTAATAAAATACGATAGTGTCAACATTTGGAGACATGGTCAAAAATTTAGTATATTGTCCAAATAAGAGGACTGGATGAAAATATGAGCCAAATGTCCACATAGGAAGACAGTAGTGTTGTCCCGATACCAATATTTTGGTACCGGTACCAAAATTATTTTTATACTTTTTGGTAGTTTTTGATACTTTTCTAAATAAAGGGGACCACAAAAAATTGCATTATTGGCTTTATTTTAACAAAAAATGTTACGGTATATTAAACATATGTTTCTTATTGCAATTTTGTCCTTAAATAAAATAGTGAACATACAAGACAACTTGTCTTTTATTAGTAAGTAAACAAAGAAAGGCTCCTAATTAGTCTGCTGACTTATGCAGTAACATATTGTGTCATTTCTCATTCTTTTATTTTGTCAACATTATGAGGGACAAACTGTAAAAATTTAATATTAATCTACTTGTTCATTATCTGCTTATTTTCTGTTTTAACATGTTCTATCTACACTTCTGTTAAAATGTAATAATCACGGATTCTTCTGTTTGATACTGTACATTAGTTTTGGATGATACCACAAATTTAGGTATCAATCCGATACCAAATAGTTACGGGATCATACATTGGTCATATTCAAAGTCGTCATGTGTCCAGGGACGTATTTCCTGAGTTTATAAACATAATATGATTTTTTTTTTAAACCGGACCGGTACTTTTTAGAGGCGGTATAGTACCGAATATGATTTATTAGTATCACGGTACTAAACTAATACTGGTATACCGTACAACCCTAGAATACAGTATCAACATTTTTGGCAAGTTTGATAAACAATAAAGGGACGCTGTCACGACGTAAATGAACATAATTGTGTATTTAGACAAATGTTAGTAGCCCTTAATGTCCATTTTATCAACATCTTACCCAAATGTCCATATAGGGGAGCAGTGACAAAATGAGATGCACATGTCCAAGTGAAGCAACAATGACACCATTTGAGCTAAACATCCACATAGGGGGACAGTGTATTTTTTTTTACTGTGTCAATAAAATAAAAGTGTCCCAATTAAGATCGAATGTCCCATTGACATTGTCAAAATGTTCTATCTCATAAAACAATACGACGACATCATATTACACCAACATTTGTAAGCTCATACAGAGGTAGATAAAGCTGTGGGATGCTGACTACTTATCTTGTAGTGTGAATGATAGAAACACCATCAGCAGGTTGCCTACAGCCACAGCTGGCAAGGACTTTAGACCTGGTGCTAATTAGAGACCCTGACGGTTATTTGCTTTTGTAGACTACGCACCCGGCGACTATGAGACTCTGAGCGGTTATTCCCATCTGTTTGCCGGAGAATAATTGTTCCAGAAACTCTTGCCCCCTGGTACAGACGTCTTTCTGTAACATGAAACGAACACCACCAGAATGTTCCAGATTACCGCCGTGTAAATAATAGACACTTGGCTTCAGTCCTCGCTAATTAATGTCATTTGCTTTTTCCCCAAACGAGGAGTCATTTTTCTGTGTTGTCTGTCCCCACTGGGAATACATCGCCATCATTAGCCGCCCCAAGATGGCTGCTAATATGCACTTCTTTCACTCCCATCTATGTATGCGCTTGCGCATATGTTGTCATGACACGGGGACTAACCTCGCCGCTAACGACTTGCATATCATTTTGAGGTAGATCAGTCTGCTTGTCCTTGCCTCTGTTTGGAAAAGAAGTCGTTTTGGTGATCCTGTTGCGAAACAAGGGGAAAAGCCAAACTCCTGCTTGCAAAATAAGCTCGTAAAAACAAACAAGGCCCTTAAATTAGATCGCCCCAAACATAGCATTCCCTCTCATTTTACACACCACTGTGGCTTAGGACCAGAATAGAAGACACAGTGAAGTCCACGTTCTCAATCAGACAGGCACTTGACCAACAATTAAATTGGTCCATCAGAGATAGGCAGGCTAATTGTCCCAAGGATTGGACAATGTCAAAATTTGAGACGGATGTCCATTAACAGGGATATTATCATAATTTAAGTAAATGTCCTCATCACAACATTTAAAAAAAATCTTACCATTATAGGACATTTTCAAAATTTGAGCCTCTAGACCAGGGGTGTCAAACTCAAATACAGAGTGGGCCAAAATTTAAAACTGAACAAAGCCGCGGGCCAAGGTTATACAAATTTACCTTTTAATAGGGACCCAAACAAGTTTTGCATTGAATATTGAACAAGCAAGGCTTATATAACTTTATAGTGACATGCAAAATCGAGTTTCAAATAATAATAATTAAAAAATATCAATGGCATATCAAATAAAATGTCAATAAAAAATGAATGCCTCTTTTCTATTTGCAGCCTTCTGAAGTAAATATCAACATAAATTTTTTCCACGGGCTAATAATACATTTGAAAATAAAATAACAAAAATGAATGAATCAAACCTTGAAGTAGCAAGAGAAAGAGCTTGAATAAAATGTTAATTATTGCTCAGTTTGCTACACTGATTTGCTTTAACACAGTTATATAAGCAACGCTTGTATAACTTAATAGTGCAAAATCAACTTTCAAAAAACAAACGAAAAAACATCAATGGTATATTAAATACAATTTAAATAAAAAATGTAATGCCTCTTTTCTATTTGCAGCCTTCTGAGGTAAATATCAACATTAACTTTTTCCACAGGCTAATAAATTTGAAAATAAAATAACAATGAATAAATCAACCATTCAGGCCTTTTTACTGCTCAGTTTGCGACGCACTGATCTAATCTGATGTGCCCAAGCCAGATACCTGGCATCTTTTCTGGAATGCTAGTTCATTAATGTCGGGGCTCAGGTGGGCGGGGTTGAGGGGGCGGGGTTTGGTGGTAGCGGGGAGTGTGCATTGTAGCGTCCCGGAAGAGTTAGTGCTGCAAGGGGTTCTGGGTATTTGTTCTGTTGTGTTTATGTTGTGGTACGGTGCGGATGTTCTCCCGAAATGTTTGTTGTGGTTTTACAGTGTGGCGCATATTTGTAACAGTGTTAATGTTGTTTATACGGCTACCCTCAGTGTGACCTGTATGGCTGTTGATCAAGTATGCTTGCATTCACTTATGTGTGTGTAGAAGCCGCATATATTATGTGACAGGGGCCGGCACGCTGTTTGTATGGAGGAAAAACAGACGTGACGACAGGTTGTAGAAGATGCTAAAGGCAGTGCCTTTAGGCACGCCCCCATTATTGTTGTCCGGGTGGAAATCGGGAGAAATTCGGGAGAATGGTTGCCCCGGGAGACTTTCGAGAGGGGCACTGAAAATTGGGAGGGTTGGCAAGTATGTGTATTAGCGGTGAATGTGGTGTTACAGCGGCACCGACGCTGTATAATACCCGGCGGGCCAGCTCTAATTGTTAATTTGATATTGCCTCAAGGGCCAAATTAAATTACACGGGGGGCCAAATTTGGCCCGCGGGCCAAAGTTTGACACCCATGCTCTAGACCACTTTTTCACCAAGTACCACCTTAGAAAATACTGAAAACACACTCTCCAATTACCACAGTAGTAATACAGTAGCATAGTAAGCCTAAGTATTTATTAAGAACAAGGCAGAGGTTGTATTTAACAAGTATGTTTAATATTTTTGGCCACTGTAACATTACATACAGTTTGAACAGTAACACTGTTTGAATATAGGAAAATAAAACACTGCACGTTATTCAAGGGATTGTTTGGCGTACCACAAGATGGAGCCTGCCTACCACTGTAGTGCTACACGTACCACAGTTAAAGAATCACTGCTGTAGTCCATAAAGGGAGACATTATTCAAACATGTGTCCAAATGTCAAGATTTAAGCCAAATGTTTAACTAAAGCAGTTCTTCTCAAATAGTGGGGCAGGAATTGCCTGGGGTGACCCTTTATCTGTATCATGCAGTTACATGTTTCAAACCCCGTGTTTGAAAAGGCTGTGCAATACAAAAGGTGCTCATTATAGCCATTAATCCTGACTTGCTTATTTTGATTTTTTTAAAAACAACAACATTGTTTTGTAGGCTAACATGTTTTCTATATTGTGCTTCTAAGTTAATGTTGCTGATCAATTTGAATTAAATTATTATTTATTGAGTTGATTTAATTGTATTTTACAGTATCAAATGGTTTAAGTCGCTCAAATATGTTTATAGAATTTTTTTTAAATAATAAAACATTTTTTTCAAATTTCAGGAAAATTCATGCACTTCAAATATTTTCTGTTACAGACTAAAAACTGTCAATACAGTTAGATAAAAAAAATTATAATTGAAAAGCACTGACCTAAAGGGACGATATCAAAGTTTGAGATTAATATCCATCAAAAATGATATTATGATCATATAATGTCCTATAATAACATTTACAAAAAAAAAATACGATGAAAGTACATTTTCAAAATTTGAGCCTATTTTCCATAAAGGGGCACATTATTCAAACTTGGGTCCCAATGCTTAGATTTGACTCAAATTTTCAAATGAATGAACAATGTTGGTATTTCAGTCGTTTGAAAATAACAATTTAAAAAGTATAGCTACTGTAAATGTTCCCATTAAGACACACACATTTCCACACAGGAGAACAATTTCTATATAAGAGAAATTTTTTTCATGTCAAAAATATTCTGTAATAGTTCCAGTGAATGGAAAATGTCAAAACACGTGTCACAACTAAGGCACAAAATAGAAATGCATGAAAAACTGTAACGGAGGAGCTACGTAGCTTGTGGCATGACCCCAGAGAAGGGTAGAAAGTGCACAAAACACACAACTTCTTAGAAAAAAACACTTACATTCTCAGCGGAGCAGAGAACACTGAATAATCGTGGACAATGAACAATGATCCAACCCTGTCTGAAGGCCAGGGCAGGCATATATAGGAGCCAGATTGGCAACCAAGAACAGGGGTGTTCCAGTTGCCAATCAGGTACACATGTGGAAGCCAGCGCTTAAGAGTAAACAGTGGAAGTGACAATGAAAATAAGAAATAAGACAATGAAAATAAGAGTACTGGACAGGAACACAAATACCACATGTTTGGGAAAAGTCCGCAACACAAAGGTCATGACAAAAACGTCCATATAAGGGTACAATGTCAGTATTTATTACAAATGTGTCAATGAAAAGACAGTATATAATTTGAGAAAAATGTCAACATAACTGGACAGTATAAACATTTCAGTCAAATATCCCAATGAGGGGACAATGTAAATGTTTAAGTAAACATCCATCCATCCATCCATTTCTACCGCTTATTCCCCTTGGGGTCGCGGGGGGCGCTGGAGCTTATCTCAGCTACAATCGGGCGGAAGGCAGTGTACACCCTGGACAAGTCGCCACTTCATCACAGGGCCAACACAGATAGACAGACAACATTCACACTCACATTCACACACTAGGGCCAATTTAGTGTTGCCAATCAACCTATCCCCAGGTGCACAGCCAGACGAAAAATCAATCAATCAATGAAAGTTTAATTATATAGCCTTTAATCACAAATGTCTCAAAGGGCTGCACAATCCACAATGACAGATGCCACATCAGGGCAAGAAAAAAACTCAACCCAATGGGAACAACGAGAAACCTTGGAAGGGACCGCAGGTGTTAATAATGTGAGAGTCCAGTCCATAGAGGGGCCAGCAGGGGATCCTCCTGCATGTAGACATGTCGGGGCGCAGACACGTCACCGACTGATGCGTAAGGAGTGGTCACCCCGGGTCCCGACTTCATGTGCAAGTCCAGTCCATTGGGAAAAAGAAAATGTTGTTAGAATGGGTGACAAATGTCCCAATAAGATGGAAATGCTAACATTTGCCACTACAGTATTGTCCTAATCGGGGGGGTCAGCAACTTGCGGCTCTTTAGCGCCGCCCTAGTGGCTCCCTGGACCTCTTTCAGAGATGTGTGAAAATGAAAAAAATAATAATTTTGTTTTAAAATATTTCCTGTATAAGGACAAAAATGACACAAACCTTCCTAAATGTTAGAAATCCCATTGTTTATGTTATACATGCTTAACTGATGAGAGTATTTGGCAAGCACCGTTTTGTCCTATTAATTTCAGCGATCCTTAAACTCATCGTAGTTTGTTTACATGTACAACTTTCTCTGATGCTGCAACAGAAAGACATGTTTTATGCCACTCCATTGTCTCATTTTGTCCACCAAACGTTTTATGCTGTGCGTGAATGCACAAAGGCGAGCTTTGTTGATTTTATTTATTTGCTGGAGTGCTTATCAGGCATATTTGGTCAGTGCATGACTGCAAGCTAATTGATGCTAACATGCTATTTAGGCTAGCTGCATGTACAAATTGCATCATTATGCCTCGTTTGTAGGTATATTTGAGCTCATATAATGTCCTTTACTTATGTCCTCTGTGTATTTGATTTATGTTTGCATGTCTCA
Source organism: Nerophis lumbriciformis (assembly GCF_033978685.3). Classification (NCBI taxonomy): domain Eukaryota; kingdom Metazoa; phylum Chordata; class Actinopteri; order Syngnathiformes; family Syngnathidae; genus Nerophis; species Nerophis lumbriciformis. Next base: position 38,908,622 of record NC_084558.2, on the reverse strand, counting down.
TGACACATTATCTGTATGTAATACTGGCTGCATTTCTCATAGTTGTTTGTGTGCCATGTTGTCCCAGACCACAGCAAACGTTACGCAGCTTGCAAAGATTGTAATAAATCCACTAGAAGAAGATAGCCTGCCGTTTTCTTAAACTTGGACACACATTTATACCTTTGGCCCTTCTGAGCCAGTAATTTCCAGAAGTTATCTCATCCTGTGAGAAGCCTCAATTTTACTAATGATTTCCAATGATGCAAAAATGTGTAGAATAAACATTTAAATACAACATTTCTGTCAACGAAGATTTGCGTCAGCCTTTGATAGTAGGGTAATATAGCTAATATAGACACTTACATCATGTGTTGCCTTCATTAAAACATGTACCGTATTTTTCGCACTGTAAGTCGCAGTTTTTTTCATAGTTTGGCCGGGGTTGCGACTTATACTCAGGAGCGACTTATGTGTGAAATTATTAACACATTACCGTAAAATATCAAATAATATTATTTAGCTCATTCACGTAAGAGACTAGACGTATACGATTTCATGGGATTTAGCGATTAGGAGTGACAGATTGTTTGGTAAACGTATAGCATGTTCTATATGTTATAGTTATTTGAATGACTCTTACCATAATATGTTACGTTAACATACCAGGCACGTTCTCAGTTGGTTATTTATGCCTCATATAACGTACACTTATTCAGCCTGTTGTTCACTATTCTTTATTTATTTTAAATTGCCTTTCAAATGTCTATTCTTGGTGTTGGGTTTTATCAAATAAATTTCCCCCAAAAATGCGACTTCTACTCCAGTGCGACTTATATATGGTTTTTTCCTTCTTTAATATGCATTTTCGGCCGGTGCGGCTTATACTCCGGAGCGACTTATACTCCGGAGCGACTTATAGTCCGAAAAATACGGTAATAATAGAGCAATCTCTTTAGTATATTGTGTGCGTGTTGCTTATTTATTCTATTTTATTTTTTTCCATAAAACATAGAAAACAACATTTTGTTGTACTTGTGGAATGACAATAAAGATCATTCCATTCCAAAATATTTTAGTTTGTGTGTGTGTGTGGTTAAGTACTTTTTAACAGTACAGTGATAATAATAACCATGCTATGAAATTTTAATAACGTTACATCCCTAGCGGAAACTCAAAACAATCCAAAAGCCATGAGTGCGTAATAAAGACTTGTCATTCCATTATTATCCAATCCAATCCAATCCACTTTATTTATATAGCACATTTAAACAACAAAAATGTTTCCAAAGTGCTGCACAACAATATTAAAAACAATATTCAAATATTATCCTTAGCTCCACCAATGACTGAATAAAAACAAAAAATAAATAGATATAAAAGCAATATAAAAACAATATAAAAATAAATATGATTAAAAACGATTTTAAAGGGTAAAACCAATTAAAACAGTAAATAGAATGTTATGTTAACATACCAGGCACGTTCTCAGTTGGTTATTTATGCCTCATATAACGTACACTTATTCAACCTGTTGTTCACTATTCTTTATTTATTTTAAATTGCCTTTCAAATGTTTATTCTTGGTGTTGGGTTTTATCAAATACATTTCCCCCAAAAATGCGACTTATACTCCAGTGCGACTTAAATATGTTTTTTTCCTTCTTTATTATGCATTTTCGGCCGGTGCGACTTATACTCCAGAGCGACTTATACTCCGAGAAATACGGTATATAAGGCTTTCAATTTTTTATGGCTCCAGACAGATTTTCTTTTTTTGTATTTTTGGTGCAAAATGGCTCCTTCAACATTTTGGGTTGGTGACCCCTGTCCTAATCAGTTTGAGCTGCAGGTCCAAATAGGAGCACGTTATGATGATTTTTAGTTCATGCCCACATGGGACAATGTCTAAATTGTCTCTCCATGTTCCACTGAAGGTGTGAAGCTGCACCTACGAACATAATAAGGGATTTTTCCTACTGAATTCCCCATGCTGGATCCAAAAGAATGTTTAAAGGGACTGTGGTAGTCTGGGAGAAAGGATGGCGTCTTGTAGACACGTCCTCTTGGACACCTACCCCACCCACCCGCCCCCCTCCCTGAATTGCTGTTTTATAGCCAGACGCTGTTGCTACTCCTTGGCTCGCCTCGGAGTGTGAAATGAGCGGCGGTGAGGACGACCCCGCCCTGGACGAGCCTACGCGCTCACGTAGCAGCGCTGCCAAGAATGGCGCTTGTGTTTGTGCCTAAACATGCACGCGTTGATGTGCTGAGTGTTTGGATTGCGGTGGTACAGTATGTCACAGTGCTGGAGGAAATGTGCGTGCGTGTGTATTTGGGGGGCAGGGGCGACTGCTGACTTTACACAAGGAATAGCGAGGACATGAGATTAAGTTTTTAGGTTTAGAGCAGGGGTCGGCAACCTTTACCAGTCAAAGAGCCATTTTGACCAGTTTCACAAATTATAGAAAACAATGGGAGCCGCAAACATTTTTCAAATTTTAAATGAAATAACACTGCATACAAAGTTTTTTTTTTTTTGCTTTGTGCTATGTATAAACCAGGTGTCTCAGACACGATGCCCACACCTTTTTATAGAATTTTTAAGCTGGTGCGGCACGCGGGTTTCAAATGAATAGCGGTTGTCAGTGTCATGCGTGCCGTGATGGTACAGCATATAGCGCCCACTACAGCCAGCGTGCCTGATCAGCCACATGTTGAATGGGGCTTCCACTTGCTCACGTAGGTGACAGCAAGGCATACTTGGTCAACAACCACACAGGTTACACTGACGGTCGCGGTATAAAAAAAAACTTTAACACTCTTACTAATAATGCGCCACACTGTGAACCCACACCAAACAAGAATGACAAACACATTTCGGGAGAACATCTGCACCGTAACACAACATAAACACAACAGGACAAATACCCAGAATCCCATGCAGCCCTAACTCTTCCGGGCTACATTATACACCCCCGCTACCAAACTCCGCCCACCTCAACCGACGCACAGAGGGGGGGGAGCAGGCTTGGGGTGGGGGCGGGGTTTGGTGGTAGCAGGGGTGTATAATGTAGCCCGGAAGAGTCAGGGCTGCATGGGATTCTGGGTGTTTGTTCTGTTGTGTTTATGTTGTGTTAAGGTGCAGATGTTCTCCCGAAATGTGTTTGTCATTCTTGTTTGGTTTTGGTTCAAAGTGTGGCGCATTATTAGTAAGAGTGTTAAAGTTGTTTTATATGGTCACCGTCAGTGTAACCTGTGTGGCTGTTGACCAAGTATGCCTTGCTGTCACGTACGTGTGCAAGCAGAAGATGTATATTGTATAACAAGTGTTGGGCTGGCACGTTGTTAATACAGATTGTAGAGGGCGCCAAATGTTGTACCATCATGGCACGCCCTTATTATAGCTGTAAGGGTGAAAATCGGTGAATATTAATCCCAGGAGTTTTCTGCGAGAGTCACTAAAATCCGGAAGTCTCACGAGAAATTTGAGGGGTTCAGCAAGTAAGCTGCTGAGCCGCATCAGAGTGATCAAAGAGCCGCATGCGGCTCCGGAGCCGCGGGTTGCCGACCCCTGGTTTAGAGGAAGTTAAAATGGGGCATGGGCCAGATTTCAGTTAATAAAGGAATGTCGTAACGCCTAAATTTCTTCATTTTGTGTCAAAGCGTCCTTTGGGGGCCCACCATACTGTTCTGTATTTTTCTCCCCCCCCCCAAGGGAAAGTAAGGGGCACGCTTCAGGCTGCAGCAGCTTTAACAAGTTCAGATAAATGAGACAAAAAAAAGAAATGATTTTAGATCTGCACCTTTTGATCACCTGCTGCTGTCAGGAGTAGTTTTGTGAAGCAGGAGTCTGTAACACGTGCTTCCTCGGATGATGTGTCACAAGTGGTTTTTTTCCCGCAGCGTGCAAGTTTGTGATCTCTGTTTAGTGGAAAGCAGGGTTTTGTCTGAACATTGCATGCTGTTTTTGTTTTTTAAAATGACCATATTAGATTTTTTTTTTTGTCAACAATTTTCTGTCTTAGAGGTCCCAAAGTAGTGTATTGGAAGTGTGTTGGAATTTAGACTGCTTTAAAGTAGCGATGTCCGATAATATCGGCAGTCCGATAAATGCTTTCAAATGTAATATCGGAAATGATCGGTATCGGTTTCAAGAAGTAAAATGTATGACTTTTTAAAACGCAGCTGTACGGAGTGGTACACGGACGTAGGGAGAAATATAGAGAAGTTGTGTCTCCCAGTCAGCAGCCCCTCCCCCATCCCCTCTCCCACACACAACACAGAAGTTGCAGCACGACTGCAGCATTTGAAGTTTACTGGCGATACTTGATGACCTCATTGATGACCTCATCAAACCGCCGCGAGCGGAGCATAACAACAACAAGGGTGTGTTGTTGCCGGTGCTGTAGCCTGGCTTACAAGCCAGCTCGCTCGGTGACTGACTAACGACATGGTTTGGGATTATTTTAAAGTGTCTCTGACGGATAAAAAACTGGCAATTTGCAATCACTGCAAAAAGTTGGTTATGCGAGGAGGAACCAAGACGTCTTCCTTTAATACGAGCAATTTGATCTCCCGCCTCTTCAAGAATCATAAGGAGATACACAATGAATACAAGCGGAAGATGGATGAAAAGCAAACAGCGAAAAAAAGTAGTACCACACAGTTGTCGCTTAAAGATTCCGCTGAGAAAAAACAAAAATACAACAAAAAACACCCCTGTCTCAACGCAGCATTTCAGAAGCTCTGACTGACTGCTAGGCCACTTCAAGCACTCACCACTAGCTTGCAGCACATTTGTGTTACTCATACAAATACGTTAGAGCAGGGCAGATTGAGCCCAGTTTATAATGTCCTGCTATACAGTATGCCAGGCAGTCTTGCACTAAAGGAGGACTATGTTATTATTTACTTTATGACTCGAGTATACTCTGGACTGTAGCTGTTGTTTTGAGGCATGTTTAAAAAAAATTTAAAAATAATGCACTTTGTGAAAGTCAAAGTATAGTACTTTTCATAGTTGTAGTAGGTCTCCTGGAGAGCATGTCCCAAATTCCAAGCTGCTGTTTTGAGGCATGTTAAAAAAAATAATGCACTTTGTGACTTCAATAATAAATATGGCAGTGCCATGCTGGCATTTTTTCCATAAATTGAGTTGATTTATTTTGGAAAACCTTGTTACATTGTTTAATGCATCCAGCATAAACCAAATTAGGCATAATAATGTGTTAATTCCACGACTGTATATATCGGTATCGGTTGATATCGGAATCGGTAATTAAGAGTTGGACAATATCGGAATATCGGATATCGGCAAAAAAGCCATTATCGGACATCTCTACTTTAAAGCGTTGTTTTGAGTGTCTATAGCTCAAATGCTAATGAGCTAAGTTTGTCCAAGAAGCAAAGTTGTGCACTTTATACATTTTTTTACATACACAATAACTATATGTCTTATATCACATACAACAATGTAACATTAAGGACTTTGATGGGAGGACACAAATGTTAGCAACACTAGCATAGCTATGTGTGGTACTGGGCCTTTGATATGAAAGCTAGAAACTAATTATGTTTAAGTTAAAATTTAACTTTAACTTTAACATAGTTAGCTAGAAACTAACTATGTTTAAGTTAAAGTTTAACTTTAACTTTAACATAGTTAGCTTCTAGCTGCTTGTTAGCCAAATAGGATGCGCGGCTGTAATCGACATTAAAAGGCAATAATCGGCAAAGGACCATTGATCGCCACATCCCTCATATCAAAGGAGCCGCTCTCCTAAATTAATAATAATCACCTCCATTACGGTAAATTAATTGCATTTCTTTGTATCTTATCTAGGGCTGCAACTAGCGATTCATTTGATAATCGATTAATCTGTCGATTATTACTTCGATTAATCGATTAATAATCTGATAAAAGAGACAAACTACATTTCTATCCTTTCCAGTATTTTATTGGGAGGGAAAAACAGCATACTGGCACCATACTTATTTTGATTATTGTTTCTCGGCTGTTTGTACATGTTGCACTTTATAAATAAAGGTTTATAAAAAAAATAATTTTTAAATTATAAAAAAAATTGCCTCTGCACATAGCATAGATCCAGCGATTCGATGACTAAATTAATCGCCAACTATTTTTATAATCTATTTTAATCGATTTATTCGATTAGTTGTTGCAGCCCTAATCTTATCTAGTATCATCAAGTAGCATTATCACTGGGGGACAATGGTAAACATGTTACACATCAAGAGCTAGCCAGGAGTAGGCATGCTAGTAGGCATGCTCAGCATCAAGGGTTGGAATTGGAGGTTAAACCACCGAATGATTCCCGAGCGTGGCGCACGCTGCTGCTCACTGCTCCCCTCACCTTCCAGGGGGTGAAAATGGGGATGGGTCAAATGCAGAGGACACATTTCACCACACATAGTGTGAGTGTGGCAATCATTGGAACTTTAACCTTAACTTTAGTAGCTAAGCTAACATAGCTTGAAACAACACCAAGAAATAAGTGCTGAATAAAGTTTAGATTGAAGAAAGTAAGCAGTTATTAACATGTAATTAAGAAGTATATTAATAACAGTTACAGAGAGGGTAATATAACTGTTGGTTTGTCAGCATTGTCACAATCAGTACATTTTGTTTACAATAAAAACAATGATATGTAATACAATACAGTGAAAAATGAGTTTGAATATTGTGGTGCTATTTCTAAACTGCCAATAGTACTCACCATAAATGAATTGCAAAATGTACAGTTAATACATATGATTGGTATTGGTATCGACCCATTTCACTCATGGGTGATCGGAATCAGCAGCACAAAACCCTGATCGTAACATCTCTTTTTCCGCATGCAAGCTTTTCTTTTTATACAAAAAATGAATACAACTTTCAATATCATAGCATGTGACATCGCAGAAGCGCTGTCGTAAAAAATTGCGAGGAAAGTGAGTGATGTAGTCTTTGCGCATGCATGGACCGATCGTGTAACGGCAGATACACTATATTGCCAAAAGTATTTGGCCACCTGCCTTGACTCACATATGAACTTGAAGTGCCATCCCATTCCTAACCCATAGGGTTCGATATGATGTCGGTCCAGCTTTTGCAGCTATTACTGCTTCAACTCTTCTGGGAAAGCTGTCCACAAGGTTGCGGAGTGTGTTTATAGGAACTTTCGACCATTCTTCCAAAAGCGCATTGGTGAGGTCACACACTGTTGTTGGTCAAGAAGGCCTGGCTCTCAGTCTCCGTTCTAATTCATTCCAAAGGTGTTCTATCGGGTTCAGGTCAGGACTCTGTGCAGGCCAGTCATGTTCATCCGCACCAGACTCTGTCATCCATGTCTTTATGGACCTTGCTTTGTGCACTTGTGCACAGTCATATTGGAAGCGGAAGGGATCTGCTCCAAACTCTTCCCACAAGGTTGAGAGCATGGAATTGTCCAAAATATTTTGGTATCCTGGAGCATTCAAAGTTCCTTTCACTGGAACTAAAGGGCCAAGCCCAACTCCTGAAAAACAACCCCACACCATAATTACTCCTCCACCAAATTTCACACTCTGCACAATGCAGTCCGAAATGTACCGTTCTCCTGGCAACCTCCAAACCCAGACTCGTCTATCAGATTGCCAGATGAAAATGCGTGATTCATCACTCCAGAGAACACGTCTCCACTGTTCTAGAGTCCAGTGGCGACGCTGGACCCACCACTGCATCCCACGCTTTGCATTGGACTTGGTGATGTATGGCTTAGATGCAGCTAAACAGCCATGGAAACCCATTCCATGAAGCTCTCTGCGTACTGTACGTGGGCTAATTGGAAGGTCACATGAAGTTTGGAGCTCTGTAGCAACTGACTGTGCAGAAAGTCGGCGAGCTCTTTGCACAATGCGCTTCAGCATCCGCAGACCCCTCTCTGTCAGTTTACGTGGCCTACCAATTTGTGGCTGAGTTGCTGTTGTTCCCAAACTCTTCCATTTTCTTCTAATAAAGCCGACAGTTGACTTTGGAATATTTAGGAGCGAGGAAATTTCACGACTGCAATAAAAACCCGCAACATGAAAATAAACTATTCGCAAGCCTATTGTGACAAAAACAAGTGGGACACATATTACTGAGAAAACATCATTAGAAAGTAATTTTTAATAAAATAGCGGACCGTTTTAGACATTCCTAAACTGGACGCTCAAGTACTATACGTGGCCCCGTGCCAAGCAGGTAATTCCTCTGACATAGTTTTGGACCGGGGCCGCCAGTCAGGCTGTCTGCACATTTCGGCCAGCGGTGGCATACCAGGGGCGCCATTTTCCTCCTGGAGATAGACAAGCAGAGGATCTGATTGGCCTTGCACCAGCAGCGATGTCACAAAGGCTCCTTTGACAGCGAGTCAGTCGGTTAAGCAAACAAAAAGGCAGACAGGCATCAAAGAAGAAAAGGACTATAAAATATACCTATCAAGTTTGTTGTTGGCAAACAAGTCTATTCCTCATCACGTCAGAAAGTATTCTAGTAGATTCGTCTAACATCCAAATATTGAAATTAACTTCATCTGATTGTAATATTTGGTTCTTGTCAGTTCTGACGCAACAACCGTTAAACACCCGCCGCTGCTCTCCCGTGTACCTCCGCCCCTCATCTCTCCAGTCCATGCATCGCTTCCCACAATCCTCCAGCCTCCCTCCGTCTCCTCCCCTGTGTACCGGCCGCTTTGCATACGTCAGATGTTTAAATGCTGCATTGTTAGCTGACGTGGGGCATAGCCCTTTGCTGACCTGGGAGGTATTTGGCCGTTTGATCACCAAGCGGACGTTTTAATGTATCGAAGCAGCTCGGCGCTCGGCAGAAGCCCCTCGTGGAGACGGATGGTGCGGGCAGGAACGCCGGGATTCGTTTGCTTGCGGGGAAAGAACTGATTATTATTTTTATGGGTCGGTCAGCAAGGCCAGAGGGGACGATGCTGACCTTGCACTATCAAGCCTGCTGCACTTTGCGGGGGGTGTGGGGGTCTGGTATCTTCTCCAGGGACAATACTATAGAAAGTAAACTTGGATATGCTGGTTAGCGCCTTGCATGGCAGCTCCCGCCATCAGTGTGTGAATGTGTGTGTGAAAGGGTGAATGTGGTAATACTGTCAAAGCGCTTTGAGTACCTTGAAGGTAGAAAAGCGCTATACAAGTATAACCCATTCATCATTTATTTATTTATATACTTTAGAGCAGGGTTCCCCAACCTTTTTTCTACCAGGGACCGGTTTAATATAGAGATGGCCGATAAATGCTTTAAAATGTAATATCGAAAATTATCGGTATCGTTTTTTTTATTATCGGTATCGTTTTTTTTTTTGTTTTTTTTATAAATCAACATAACAAACATAAGAGACACTTACAATTAGTGCACCAACCCAAAAAACCTCCCTACCCCATTTACACTCATTCACACTCATTCACACAAAAGGGTTGTTTCTTTCTCTTATTAATATTCTGGTTCCTACATTATATATCAATATGTATCAATACAGTCTGCAAGGGATACAGTCCGTAAGCACACATGATTGTGCATGCTGCTGGTCCACTAATAGTACTAACCTTTAACAGTTAATTTGACTCATTTTCATTAATTACTAGTTTCTATGTATCTGTTTTTATATTGTTTTACTTTCTTTTTTATTAACACAGATAGACAGACAACATTCACACTCACATTCACACACTAGGGCCAATTTAGTGTTGCCAATCAACCTATCCCCAGGTGCATCTTTTTGGAGGTGGGAGGAAGCCGGAGTACCAATAATGTTAAATTAATATCTAACCTTGGGACATTTATCCATAAAAATATAAAAAGGCTGCTGGTGGTGTGTCTGACTGATTAGCAGCTGGAAGAAGATACTGTATATACATATGTATATGTATATATGTACATATATATATATATATATATATATATATATATATATATATATATATATATATATATATATATATATATATATATATATATATATATATATATATACATAAATGTAGAGATGTCTGATAATATCGGCCTGCCGATATTATCGGCCGATAAATGCGTTAAAATGTAATATCGGAAATTTTCTGTATCGTTTTTTTTATTATCGATATCTTTTTTTATTTTTTTCATTTTTATTTTATTTAGTTATTTTTTATTAAATCAACATAAAAAACACAAGGTACACTTATAATTAGTGCTCCAACCCAAAAAACCTCCCTCCCCCATTTACACTCATTCACACAAAAGGGTTGTTTCTTTCTGTTATTAATGTTCTGGTTCCTACATTATATATCAATATATATCAATACAGTCTGCAAGGGATACAGTCCGTAAGCACACATGATTGTGCATGCTGCTGGTCCACTAATAGTACTAACCTTTAACAGTTAATTTTACTCATTTTCATTAATTACTAGTTTGTATGTAACTGTTTTTATATTGTTTTACTTTCTTTTTTATTCAAGAAAATGTTTTAAATGTATTTATCTTATTTTATTTTATTTTTTTAAAAGGACTTTATCTTCACCATACCTGGTTGTCCAAATTAGGCATAATAATGTGTTAATTCCACGACTGTATATATCGGTATCGGTTGATATCGGTATCGGTAATTAAGAATTGGACAATATCGGATATCGGCAAAAAGCCATTATCGGAAATCCCTAGTTTAATATATGCATTATTTTCACGGACCGGCTTTCTGCGTGTGGCAGCTAAAACCAGCAAAAAAAAGAGCATGAGCAATTAGCCTTTGGCTATAATCTGGCGCATTAACATTTTATATGTCCATTAATGTGCATTGTCCCATGTACTATAACAAAGGAGTTCTATTAACAAGCATATTGGTGTGTTTAGTGGGACAGGCGAAAGGCAAGTCGGAGAAAGTGCGGTAGTTTATAAATTAATTATTGTCTCTGTGCGGCCCGGTAGCAAATTTGTCACTGACCGGTACCCCCGGACCGGTGGTTGGGGACCACTGCTTCAGAGTAGTCTGTGTACAGCTTGCAGTGTAAGGTTCCTATCCACTGAAAATGACTCCCAGCACGGCCATTACTGTCAAGTGAGTAGCAAGATAATAGTGCATCGCAGCGCCCGAGTGCCGGCAGCACTCGTGCAGCCCCAGACCATGCTTGACTGTAGACACAATAATCTTGCTGCTCATTTGTGTTGCCAGCTACAGTATCTAGATAAGTGGTCCACAACCTTTTTTTTCTTTCTTCTAAGAGCGATTTTTACAAAATGAAAATTGCAGAGATTTACTAATTTTTGTAAGGTTTAATAGCTTATTTCAAACACACAAAAACTACAACAAACAGAGTTGTTCATCTGTGTATTGTATTTCAGTATGTATTTCATTGTAGTTCCGTTTTTGTTTTTTTTAATCACTACAACAAAACCAGTGAAGTTGGCACGTTGTGTAAATCATAAATAAAAACAGAATACAATGATTTTCAAATCCTTTTCAGCCTATTTTCAATTGAATAGACTGCAAAGACAAGGTACTTAACATTTGAACTGGAAAACCTTGTTATTTTTTGCAAATATTAGCTCATTTGGAATTTGATGCCTGCAACATGTTTCAAAAAAGCTGGCACAAGTGGCAAAAAAGATTGACAAAGTTGAGGAATGCTCATCAAACACTTATTTGGAACATCTCACAGGTGAACAGGCTAATTGGGAACAGGTGGGTGCCATGATTGGGTATAACAGCAGCTTCCATGAAATGCTCAGTCATTCACAAACAAGGATGGGGCGAGGGTCACCACTTTGTGAACAAATGCGTGAGCAAATTGTCCAACAGTTTAAGAACAACATTTCTCAACCAGCTATTGGAAGTAATTTAGGGATTTCACCATCTACAATCTGTAATATCATCAAAAGGTTCAGAGAATCTGGAGAAATCACTGCACGTAAGCGACTATATTAGGGACCTTTGATCACTCAGGTGGTACTGCGTCAAAAAGCGGCATCAGTGTGTAAAGGATATCACCACATGGGCTCAGGAACACTTCAGAAAACCACTTTCAGTAACTACAGTTTGTCGCTACATCTGTAAGTGCAAGTTAAAACTCTATTATGCAAAGCAAATGCCATTTAGAGAGAGACTTAGAGACTTCCTTTTTATTGTCATTCAAATTTGAACTTTACAGCACAGATAAGAACGAAATTTCGTTACATTAGCTCATGGTCGTGCAGGATAAAAAAAGCAATAAGGTGCATATATAAATCAATAAATAGTTTACTGTACAGATAAATATATTGCACTTTTTCACATGCATGCACGTTTATGTATGTATGTTATATTGTCTTTTTGATTCCAGCGAGTTAATCCATTTTGGGGGGAGTTGAGGGGATAATTATGATGCGAAATTCAAGAGTCTTACGGCCTGAGGGAAGAAGCTGTTACAGAACCTGGAGGTTCTGCTTCGGAGGCTCTGGAACCTCTTTCTAGAGTCCAGTATGTGCCAAAGTATGTGCCCAGCTCTGTGCTATAGACTACAAGCTGTACACTGACTACTCTGAAGTATTGCCCTTTGAGAAGAACTGAGAGATGTAATTGCATGCTAGTCGATAACATTCTACCTGGCAAAAAGAAATTGGAGAGAGAGAGAGAATGTAGAGGTATAATGTCATTCTACAACCCCTCTATTTGACACTACAAGGGAGACTTTAGTAGGTCTAAATAATCTATGTCCTCTGCTATTAAATTTGCAGACTAGCTTCCCTAGTCTCTACCTTTCCAACACTCTTTAAACTGACAGAACCTGGCAGACAGACAAGAGGGGAAGCGGGTCATGTTGGAAACAATGTGAGAAGAATGTTAGACGTATAATGTATGTATGTACATACTACATATATATATATATATATATGTGTGTACATACTATATGTATATATATATATATATATATATATATATATATATATATATATATGTATGTACATACTACATATATATGTGTACATACTATATATACATATATATGTATGTACATACTACATATATACTGTATATATATATATGTATACACACAGTGTGTATGTGTGTGTGTATATATATACACATACACATATATATACTGTTTGTATATATACAAGGAGTGATCAATGCTAGTTTGATTTTAGTTGGCAAAGCTGCGTGATCTAGTTTCACCGTTCCAAAACCCAAAGAAAAGGAAGCACTCAGAGATGCCACCAACAGCAGAGTCTTGTTAACCAACCCGATAATCAGAGCCTGGAGCTTTGAAGGGTCAGGAAATTCCCAGACGAAAGATGCGAAAAAATTACAGAAAAATGCTCACATGAAAGGACAATATTTTAACCAAATGTTGGAGGACTTTGTTTAAAAATTCGAGGCTGGTGTTTCAATGAAGGAAAAGTATCCATAAGGGGCTATACATTGTGGGGCCGCGGTAGACATTTTTGTTGACTAAAGCTTTTGTGTACATCAAACATATGTTTCTTATTGTAATCAAAGAACAAATTTGTCCTTAAATAAAATAGTGAACATACTAGACAACTTGTCTTTTAGTAGCAAGTAAGCAAAGAAAGGCTCCTAATTTGTCTGCTGACGTATGCAGTAAAATTTTGTGTCATTTCTCATTCTATTATTTTGTCAAAATTATGAGGGACAAGCTGTAAAACTGAATTATTAATCCAATTGTTCATTTACTGTTAATATCTGCTTACTTTCCGTTTCAACATGCTCTATCGACACTTCTGTAAAAATGTAATAATCACTTATTCTTCTGTTGTTTGGCTACTTTACTTTAGTTTTGGATGATACCACAAATTTAGGTATCGATGCGATACCAAGTAGTTACAGGATCATACATTGGTCATATTCAAAGTCCTCATGTTTCCAGGAACGTATTTCCCGAGTTTATAAACCTAATAGGAATTTTTAAAAAAGGAAAAAAGATAATATCGATGTAATCATAGTAGTATCAACTAGATACGCTATTGTACTTGGTATCATTACAGTAATTGTCAGGTGTAGATCCACCCATGACATTTGTTTACATTCAGGCACGCTAGCTTTTGTTAGCGGTGACGCCGGTGAGCTATTGTATCCTCCTACGGTGTGTAGTGAAGCATGTTTAGCAATTCCTCGTCCTGCAGGGATGATACTTGTAAGAAACTCACTTTATTCGTCCCCATGGAACGAGGATTAGTGATTCAGAAGTAGCTACAACACTGCCGACTGCGGATGGATGTTCACTGCTAGCTAGCTAACCATGTGTTAAAGCACCTCTTCCTGAGGGCGTTTCAGTGTTATGGCTTCAACTTTTTCGTCGGTTTTTAGGCCAAAATGCATCTGTGTCTGCTTGTAAGTACTCTGTGACTGTGCGCTGCCGAACATGCTCCTCTGCTCGTAAAACCAGCAATGTCACAACGTGACGACGCACCGGTACTTTTCAAACAGAGTATAGTACCATTTTTGATTCATTAGTACCGCGATACTATACTAGTACCGGTATACCGTACAACCCTAGTGGGTACTCAAATCGCAATGTACACCAAATTACTTTAAAATCTGCGATGCACTGAGATTGTAGTGAACGCTGTAGCCAAATGTTACAATCAAGAGACAATATAAATAACAATGAGAAAAATGTCCACATACATTTGCAATACTTGACACAAATATCTCAACAACAAGCAAATGTCCGAATGATGGGACATATTTTAATTTGAATAAATGTCCACATATGGACATCAACATTTTTGAAAAATGTCAGCAAAGCAGACAACATACAAAACATTTTAGTTGAAGGAACAATGTGAATATTTGAGACATGTCCCAATAAAAGGAACAAATACTGTGATTCGGGGACAATATCAAAAGGCTTGATAATGTTTCTCAAAAAGAGTCCAAGGAAAAGAAAGTGGACAACAGATAAATTGTCCACCATTGTCTTCCAGTTCTTTCCAACGCTAGATGCAAACACTCGGCTTTCGCGCTCAGCAGCGGCGTGGGCGTGAGGCACGACGAGAGCTACAGATTGCGCGGCCTCACCTCTCGCCTCCCCCGCTGAACCACGGTTCAGAAGTCAAGGGGCGCCTGGGACGCTTTGAGACTTTTGGAAAATGCGAGCGCCAATCCATATTTGCAAGATGCAGCTGTGAACCCTCCAGAGTGTTTCTTGTGAAGATTATTCAGAAGCCAACGAAAGCAGTTTTAATGTCCCATCCGCTTGGTGCCGCAACAAAACCTCTTAAACAGTTTTTGTCAATGAACGGCAGCCCTGGACTTGCATCCGGTCCATCTGTATTCAAGTGTTCTGCACATCACAAGCCCACTATGGAATGCAATGGAAAATTCATAGAGAAACCGGCCATCAACTATTAATGATCAAGTTGGGCAAAGTGGATTTTCTTACTGTCTTCCAGGAGTCTGTGGTCACTGCAGCACTGCTGAGAGAGTTCCCACTAGACCGACACCAAAGAGAAACGCAAACGACATAGGGAGGGAGGAGAGGGGGAAAAGGCAAACGGGAGACTAAGGAAGGTCTACAAAGATCTTTGGGTGTTCAATATTTTCTTTTCAAGGGGGGCAGGGTCTGGTTAGATTCTTGATACACAAGGTCCCAAGGTATCAACACAAACTTGTGGGCGGTTGGGGCCATTGTTTTTGTACTTGCGTCTGGCAAGGTGGGATTTCTGTGGCCAGAGGCACATGTGGAAGTAGCAAAGTTTCCAGAAACACCTGATAACTCTTCTGTTACTACGGACACAATCTAAGAACAACAGCCTTTACAATATTCTTTCTCTCAAAAGGGAGTACGCCCCTCATGTTTCAGCAAGTATCTTCTCAAGGGACAATACTATAGAAATGAAACTTGGGTATGATTTAGACCAGTGTTTTTCAACCTTTTTTGAGCCAAGGCACAGTTTTTGCGTTGAAAAAATCCGGAGGCACACGACCAGCAGAAATCATTAAAAAACGAAACTCAGTTGACAGTAGAAAGTCGTTGTCGCAATTGTTGGGTATGACTTTAAACCATAACCAACCATGCATCAATGTAGCTCTTGTCTCAAAGTAGGTGTACTGTCACCACCTGTCACATACCTCCCT
Source organism: Nerophis lumbriciformis (assembly GCF_033978685.3). Lineage (NCBI taxonomy): Eukaryota > Metazoa > Chordata > Actinopteri > Syngnathiformes > Syngnathidae > Nerophis > Nerophis lumbriciformis. Next base: position 38,892,540 of record NC_084558.2, on the reverse strand, counting down.
GACTTATTTTGACTTTTTTGCTGTTTTCCTGTGTGTAGTGTTTTAGTTCTTGTCTTGCGCTCCTATTTTAGTGGCTTTTTCTCTTTTATTTTTGGTATTTTCCTGTAGCAGTTTCATGTCTTCCTTTGAGCGATATTTCCCGCATCTACTTTGTTTTACCAATCAAGAATATTTCAGTTGTTTTTGTCCTTCTTTGTGGGGACATTGTTGATTGCCATGTCATGTTTGTATCTACATTGTGGACGCCGTCTTTGCTCCGCAGTAAGTCTTTGCTGTCGTCCAGCATTCTGTTTTTGTTTACTTAGTAGCCAGTTCAGTTTTAGTTTTGTTCTGCATAGCCGTCCCTAAGCTTCAATGCCTTTTCTTAGGGGCACTCATCCATCCATCCATCCATCTTCTTCCGCTTATCCGAGGTCGGGTCGCGGGGGCAGCAGCCTAAGCAGGGAAGCCCAGACTTCCCTCTCCCCAGCCACTTCGTCCAGCTCTTCCCGGAGGATCCCGAGGCGTTCCCAGGCCAGCCGGGAGACATAGTCTTCCCAACGTGTCCTGGGTCTTCCCCGTGGCCTCCTACCGGTCGGACGTGCCCTAAACACCTCCCTAGGGAGGCGTTCGGGTGGCATCCTGACCAGATGCCCGAACTACCTCATCTGGCTCCTCTCGATGTGGAGGAGCAGCGGCTTTACTTTGAGATCTTCCCGGATGGCAGAGCTTCTCACCCTATCTCTAAGGGAGAGCCCCGCAACCCGGCGGAGGAAACTCATTTCGGCCGCTTGTACCCGTGATCTTGTCCTTTCGGTCATAACCCAAAGCTCATGACCATAGGTGAGGATGGGAACGTAGATCGACCGGTAAATTGAGAGCTTTGCCTTCCGGCTCAGCTCCTTCTTCACCACAACGGATCAATACAGTTACGATAGGGGCACTCACCTTTTGTTTATTTTTGGTTTAAGCATTAGACACCTTTTTACCTGCACTCTGCCTTCCGCTGTTCCTGACATCTTCAAAGTAATTAGCTACCGGCTGCCACCTACTGATATGGAAGAGTATTACATGGTTACTCTGCCGAACTCTAGACAGCACCGACACTCAACAACAACACATCATTTGCAGACTCTAATTATAATTAATATTTTTAACCCAAATAGGTGAAATTAGATAATCTCCCACGGCACAGCAGACTGTATCCCACGGCACACTAGTGTGCCGCGGCACAGTGGTTGAAAAAGACTGATTTAGAGTAGTCGGAGCAAAGCTTGTATAGCAGTATAGATTTACTATCCACTGAAAATAAGTCAACGCGCAGTCGTTATAGTCTAAATAGCTGGCAACACAATTGAATAACCAAGATAATTGTCATAGTTTTGGGCTGCATGAGTGCTGCCGGTATTGCGGAGCTGCGGTTCATTGAGGGGAAACATAAATTCCAACATGACATTCTAAAATAGAGCATGATGATGAATGTCCAAATTGTGTGAGCACCATTGTCACCCAGCACTGCACTGCCCTAATTTTTCCCCACGATGGACCGCAGCTGCCCAACCGCCAGCGGCACTCATGTAGCGCTACCACCTCCATGCTTGACTGTAGATGCGACACATTCATCTTCATACTCACTTGTGTTGCCAGCTATTTAGACAGTAAAGGGGATAGAACATTTATAATTCTTTGTGCACTGACTACTCTAAAGCAGGGGTCTTCAATGTTTTGCAGGCCGAAGACCCCCACACTGATGGAAAGATAAAGCAGGGACCACCTACCTGCATTATATTTTATTTTACATTAAAGTGGCCCTAAAGGTACTTATATTTTTAAATAATAAAGGATAGGGCAATTAATACCTAGCTGGCAAAAGCGCACTAATTGCTAGCTGGTAAACAGTGAGCTGATTGAGAAAAATTCAATTTACCTTGTTATTGTGCAATACTAAGATATTTCAATATTACAGTATGCAGCAACTCGGACCCTAATCACTAACTGGAAACTAGCACACTAATTGCTTGCTTGAAAATAGGAACCTGATTGCTAGCTTTCAGCTAGTGCTGCTAATCGCTAGCTGGAAAATAGCACCGCTAATCGCTAACTGGAAACTAGAGTGTAATTATTATCTATCTTAACTGCTAACATGGATATATTAATGCAATTATGTATTTGTTATTTTAAACTCGCAAGGTACAGTGAGTCCCTACTACATTTTGGGGAAAATTGCTGGGGGAACATAAAGAAATATATTTTAAAAACTGAACCAAAAATGTCACAACCTCCCCTCCGTACCACCCAGGGGTCGTGAACTCCCTGTTGAAGACCGTTGCTATTATGTCCACATTTTGCGCTATCAGTGACGTGCGGTGAGGTTGATGGCTGGTGAGGCACTGACTTCATCACAGTCAGATTTACAAACATATGAACCCTAAAGAGTATCTTATTCACCATTTGATTGGCAGCAGTTAACGGGTTATGTTTAAAAGCTCATACCAGCATTCTTCCCTGCTTGGCACTCAGCATCAAGGGTTGGAATTGGGAGTTAAATCACCAAAAATTATTCCTGGGCACGGCGCCGCTGCTGCCCACTCCTCCCCTCACCTCCCGGGGGTTGATCAAGGGGATGGGTCAAATGCAGAGGACAAATTTCACCACACCTAGTGTGTGTGTGACAATCATTGGTACTTTAACTTAACTTTAACTTTACACATACAAACTGTAGCACACAAAAAAGCACATTTAATAAAAAAACGTTATTATGGTCTTACCTTTACTTATAAATGAAGTCCATGCGCCGCTGTTGTGCTGGATTAATGCACTCCCTGACGGGAGTGTTATATCAACTAAAGCCCTCACTTAAACTTACCACGTGCAAGATTGAATCTATTTAAAAAAGTGTAACCGAGGGTTTATAAATGTCGCCTATACTGTATGAAACTACACAAACACGGAGGCTCCAGTTTACACGAGGACCACTTTATTTACCTTCTTTCAAAAACCTCCGCTCCACTCCAACGTGTCATCACTTCCGCTCTTAGCGCCTTCAAAATAAGAGCTCAAGGCATATACTGTATAACAGCGCATAACAGGAACTTAACATCACAAAGAGGAAAGCCCATAAAAATAGGTTACAAAAGTTGTTTAATAAGAAGCTAAAAAGTGCAGAAACAATAATGTTCGTGTTGAAGGAGTTGGGAATTACTAATGTTGTGGCCCTGCAGTCATTCACAACTCCTCCAACACGAACATTATTGTTTTTGCACTTTTTGGCTTCTTATGAAATAACTTTTTTAAATAGATTTAATCTTGCACGTGGAAAGTTTAAGTGTGGGCTTTAGTTGATATAACACTCCCGTCAGGGGTTGCATTCTACGGCGGGGGTGCAGGAAGGGAGATTATTGCGAGCCTCAGCCAGTGTGTCTTTTGCAGCCGTTTTATGATCGCTCAGCACAAGAAATACATTACACACATACAGTTGTTGACAAAATACACTGTACATTATATACCTCAGCTAACTAAACTATGGAAATGTATAATATAATTCATATAGCAATACGGTTTCACTGCACAGCAGGCCAGCAGTTAGCCGAGTCCGCAATCCTTGGTGAGGCACAACGCAGTGACGTGCTTCAACTGGCTGCTGTTCACGGCACCGTCTCTTCTCAGTATTTGAACGGCAAATGTGAAAATTCAGCGATTTTAAATAAAAATAATCTAAAACTGGTGAAGTTAAATGGAAAATAACTTTATAGTATAATCACTGGATACATATAACAATTTAATAAAAAATGTTTCTTTTTACATTTTTTTTCTTTCCATGATGGCAGGTGAGGCGGGGCCTCACCTGCCTCTAGTGACTGCACGTCACTTTGCGCTATAGTATTGTCCCTTAACGAGATGTCAATAAAATGCTTGTTGACGTATAAAGGGAATACTTATATTTTGTGAAATACTGCACTCTGCCGTCACCTTTTTAGTCTTTAGAAGTTCTCCGGGTCAACCTTCTGCAAAGGCTTTCAGGTGCTCATGTTTAGCAAATTTGCTTTACCCCGCACTCCACGTTCTTTGTACGCATCGCTCATTGCTCTTGTCAAACTTATGTGAAATATATCAGTTTCGATGTGAGGTTCCTCGCGCTCAGCTCAGCTCTGCTGTGGTGTTTGTCCTCTGAGGGTGTTTTCATTCCGTGTGGGCTGCCTGAGACTTTAATGTAGATTCAAGTCTTATGGTGTACATGTTGCGCTGATTCGTAACTTCTCTGCTTTTTGGTTTTGTTTAAGTATTTGGAAAAAAAAATCACAAGACAAGAAAAAATGCAGGACTGGAGATTTTGCAGGGATAACAAAAACAGTCTTGCTTTGGAATGTTTGCAGGCAAAAGGTTGTAACTTGGCCACTCTGGGCTCTTTGTATGTTTGTATAAGAAAAGGGTCAACGTGTGTGGGAGTGTGTATTTGTGTGTGTGTGCTGGTGGGCATTAGCGCAGCATTGGGCCGGAGTCGTTACAAACCACATCATGAGGTAAATATTTGGAGAGTTACAAACAGACGACATCTCGGTGAAAAGGACTGAGACGTAAACACTAATATCCTGATTAGCGCTTTTGTCTTGAAATCCTAAACAGGAGCAGCACTTATCTGATGAGAAGTCTCTATGGCCGTCACCAATGTTCCCTCTAATTTTTCATGTGTGTGAGCAAACGCAAAAACTCCCTGAGCATTCAGTGGAGCCCATGTGAGCAACATCAGACGTGCACACTGTGGCTACACTAGCAGCACACCTGTCCCAAACCTGACTAAATAACAAGTTAAATCTCCATCCATCCATCCATTTTCTACCGCTTGTCCCTTTCGGGGTCGCGGGGGCTGCTGGAGCCTACCTCAGCTGCATTCGGGCGGAAGGCGGGGTACACCCTGGACAAGTCCCCACCTCATCGCAGGGCCAACACAGATAGACAGACAACATTCTCTTATTATTATAATCAAATGACAGCAGTCATTTCCATGAGGTTATTTTGTAATATAAGTGTTTAGGCCCCCTTACAATGACAATAACAAAAAATATTGTTTTTCATGAACTGTGTACTTGTATTGTTTGTCTTGGTGGAGGTCCTGCTTTGGAAATAATTTGTACCCCTTTCAGACATTGCATTTAGTTCCCATCAAAACATTCACATGTTGCACAATGAGATGTAAGCAGGGGATCATGTGTACATTCCTGCAACTTCCTGTTTGTAAAAAATATATTTTTATTAGTATTTATTTAATATACTAACAGCATTTCATGATTAATATTTATAAATTAAGATTCCTAATAAATAACACTAGAATAAGCACACATTTGATTGGTAAATCATAGTGTAACAACCTGGAATTACACTTTATGTGTGGTGTTGGAGTTGTCCGACTTTTTGTGTGGCTGTAAACGCGTCACTGGCTAAGTGCCATATGTGCATGTGTTGGCGCAAGTGAAAAAGAGCGAGCGGCTGCTGTTGATATAACAAAGTTGCTTTTGGTCTGGTTTGTACTGCAGAAAATGACCAGTTTTGCTAGATATCATTTTTTTTACTAATGTTTTGGTGATGTGTTTATGGCCGACAATAAAGAGTTTTGCTCAGTAAAGTGATCGATGGAATTCATGTCCTCAAAGCGTCTCGACAGACGTTACAATATTTGAACAATGATGACGAAAACTGTTTCCTCTGTCGTGTCCGTGTCGTGTCGAAAATTATTATGCGTTTATTTTTTTATTTGATTTTGTGCGTGGCATAGATTTGCCGTCCGCAGAGGACGCTTGAGCAGTGCGCAATTGCACAGGCGCGCACCTTAGAGGGAACATTGGCCGTCACCCAGCCACGACGTGGAAATACTTTGTCACGTCCTGGGTAAATCCTCTCAGGCCCCTTCTACACTAAACCGGCTAAGGTTATCCAGGGTAAATCCCACCTAACCTTATCCTTGTCCACACACACACACACAATGGTCGTTTAAGACCCCCTCCTCCCTTCCATCCGCCGGTGTAACGCGACCTAGTATGCATGTGCAGAAAACGCGCATGTCATAGTCACCTCCAGTGTTGCTTTGTGTGCAAGTTCTTAAATTAAATGTAACTTATCTGAACAATATCCAGTGTTGTGGTATTTCAATTAACTGGAATCCAGTGTGCTGTTGGGCCCTATTGTAGTGAATCACACCTGAGCCATCATAAATTAATCAAATCTTTAATGGACATGTACAAGTAAACAATGTGACAAAGAACGTTTTACAACAATCAATCTAGGGACCTCGATATCTGGTCAGGACACTCCTCACTCTTTTGCCTTCACCTTCATTGTCCAACCTTTAACGATGGATTAGTGTGGCTGAAACGGGGCTTAGGCTAAATAGTTATTCGTTTAAGGGGTTATCCGGCTTAGTGTAGACATAGCCTAAGTTAAAACTGGACTTCCATGTGATAAATAAAACTCAGGGCTTGTGTTGTTTTGCAAAAACTTGGCCAACGGTCGCAGCTACGATTATATTCACTTTGCCGTTACTTGTTAGCATTAGAATGACTGCGTTGTCATTCCACATAGCTCACGCCAAAGCTGCGTTATAGACGTGCAGACAGCTGGTAATGGCTGACAGTCCATAGCGGTCATGTTGGCATGAAGTTTTGCATCGACTCCCATGCTATTTCCAGCTATTGTCTTTTGACATCGCTCACGTCAAAGTCTCACCAATGTGGAGATGTGTTATTGATGAGGCAGGAGTTGAAGATGACGTGCATCAGAAAGTTGTTCTGCCAAAAGTTGGTCAACTTGAGATTGTTGAGATGACGATATAGTAGTGCCAAGATTAGCCGGTTGTATTTCTTATAGGATTGTCAAAAATAATGAGTTAGCTCGTGTATTAATCACAAATATCGCATTAATCATGTTATACACATACGAACAGTTTAAGAACAAAATTTTTCAACGAGCTATTGCTAGGAATTTAGGGATTTCACCATCTACGGTCCGTAATATCATCAAAAGGTTCAGAGAATCTGGAGAAATCATTGCACGTAGGCGATGATATTACGGACCTTCGATCCCTCAGGCGATACTGCATCAAAAAGCGACATCGGTGTGTAAAGGATATCACCACATGAGCTAAGGAACACTTCAGAAAACCTCTGTCAGTAACTACAGTTGGTCGCTACATCTGTAAGTGCAAGTTAAAATGCAAAGCGAAAGCCTATTATCAACAACGCCAAGAAGCGCCGCCGGCTTAGCTGGGCCCGAGCTCATCTAAGATGGACTGATGCAAAGTCGAGTCCACATTTCAAATAGTGTTTGGAAACTGTGGACGTTGTGTCCTCCGGACCAAAGGGGAAAATAACCATCCGGACTGTTATAGGCGCAAAGTTCAAAAGCCAGCATTTGTGATGGTATGGGGGGTGTATTAGTGCCCAAGGCATGGGTAACTTACACTTCTGTAAAGGCACCATTAATGCTGAAAGGTACATACAGGTTTTGGAGAAACAAAAGTTGCCATCTAAGCAACGTCTTTTTCATGGACGCCCCTGCTTACTTCAGCAAGACAATGCCAAGCAAGCCACGTGTTACAACAGCGTGGCTTCGTAGTAAAAGAGTGCGGGTTAAAGTTAAAGTACCAATGATAGTCACACACACAGTAGGTGTGGTGAAATTTGTCCTCTGCATTTGACCCATCCCCTTGTTCACCCCCTGGGAGGTGAGGGAAGCAGTGGGCAGTAGCGGTGCCGCCCCCGGGAATGACTTTTGGTGATTTAACCCCCAATTCCAACCCTTGATGCTGAGTGCCAAGCAGGGAGGTAATGGGTCCCATTTTTATAGTATTTGGTATGACTCGACCGGGGTTTGAACTCACAACCTACCGATCTCAGGGTGGACACTCTAACCACTAGGCCACTGAGTAGGTTACTAGGGTACTAGGCTGGCTTGCCTGTAGTCCAGACCTGTCCCCCATTAAAAATGTGGGTCGCATTATGAAGCTTAAAATACGACAACGGAGACCCCGGACTGTTGAACAATTTAAGCTGTTTATCAAACAAGAATGGGAAAGAATTCCACCTGAAAAACTTCAAAAATGTGTCTCCTCAGTTCCCAAACGTTTACATGAGTGTTCTTAAAAGGAAAGGCCATGTAACACAGTGGTAAAAATGCCACGGTGCCAACTTTTTTGCAATGTGTTGCTGCCATTAAATTCTAAGTTCATTATTATTTGCAAAAAGAGGAGAAATATAACCTTAGAGGAAAAAATAATTTAAAACATTTATATGCACGTACAACACTTAGAACTTTTAGCATATCAGTATGTGGAATTAAATTATGGCATGGATTAAGTAAAGAAGTTAAAAATTGTACTGATATGATCCAGTTTAAGAGGTTGTTCAAAATAATAGTGCTTACAGAGTACAAAGAAGAAGAATTATGAGAAATACTTTCAACCTTATTGAAAATAAGATATTCTTCATCTCAGTATGTTAATAATGACTGAATTAATTAATTAATTACATATTACAAAACTGTTGTATACTAATTCATAGATGTTATTTTATTATATAAAAAGGTCAGTAAATGATTCTATATATTTGTAAACGCTTTGAAGTGGGAAAGGGGTAGGATTAAATAAGCTTTTCTTCTTCCTACTCCTTTTCGGGCATGATGTAAAATGGAATGATATGAAATTGTGTGATGTATTATGATGTAAGTGTGTTCATGTTCGAAATAAACTAAAGAAAGAAAACAAAATTAAGTTTCTCTGTCCAAACATTAAATATCTTGTCCTTGCAGTCCATTCAATTGAATATAGGCTGAAACGTATTTGCAAATCATTGTATTCTGTTTTTATTTATCATATATCAACGTGCCAACTTCACTGGTTTTGGGTTTTGTATTTTAGGTGTTATTTATATAACATTTTCTCTATAAAATATGCTTTGTGTTTATATTTTTGGGTTGTCTGGAACAGAATAAATTCTTAGACCAAAAATGCTTTGTTTTTGGTTGGACCTTATGAAACGGATTACTGATGAAAACATACATAGCGCCGTTGTATTACCACAAAATGTCGCGGGCCGCACTTTGGACACGTTTGTTGGAGGACAAGGAAGTTTCAAATGATGACATGTCCATGTAAAAATAATCTTAACTATTTTTACACATTTAGCCAGAAGTGGTTAGGTCAGATTTCACAACAATGGAGTCGGGTGTTAAGTCTCATCAGAGCGGGCTGTCTGCTTCCTTGACGCAACGTTAACATCAGCGCTGCGGAAAGTTCAACCTGAAATCATTGGATTAGTGACGCCCCAGCAGAAGTTTGCTTTCTTTGTCGCTGCAGCTGCAAATGAGATTTCAATCATCTTTTTGGAGGCTTGCACTTCTGATAGTTAATGTTACGCCCCACTCCTTGTTTTTTTTGTTGGCGGGGGCCAGTCATCGGATCTGCAGCTGGCCTCTGGCCCTCATCGAGTGTGTACAAGAGGGACTGTGTGTTTTGGGAAATCCAAGCGGAATGGGGAGGAATGTTGGCTATCAAGGTGTATTGTTGCCTCCAGTTGGAAGTTGCACTTCAGTAGCATGGACTTGAGTTATGGTGCAGGTATCTTTTCAACATGCTTTACTATTTTAGTCTTTTACTCACTTCCTGTATGTACCTTTCAGCATTAATGGTGCCTTCACAGATGTGTACGTTACCCATGCCTTGGGCACTAATGCACCCCCATACCATCACAGATGCTGGCTTTTCAACTTTGCGCCTATAACAATCTTTTCTTCTTTGGTCCGGAGGACACGATGTCTACAGTTTCTAAAAACAATTTGAAATGGGGACTCGTCAGACCACAGAACACTTTTCCACTTTGCATCAGTCCATCTTAGATGAGTTCGGGCCCAGCGAAGCCAGCAGCGTTTCTGGGTGTTGTTGATATGATAAATGACTTTGTTTTTGCATAGTAGAGTTTTAACATGCACTTACAGATGTAGCGTTGAACTGTAGTTACTGACAGTGGTTTTCTGAAGTGTTCCTGAGCCCATGTGGTGATATCCTTTACACGCTGATGTCGCTTTTTGATGCAGTACCGCCTGAGGGATCGAAGGTCCGTAATATCATCGCTTACGTGCAGTGATTTCCCCAGATTCTCTGAACCTTTTGATGATATTACGGACCGTAGATAGTGAAATCCCTAAAATCCTTGCAATAGCTCGTTAAGAAATGTTGTTCTTAAACTGTTCGACAATTTGCTCACGCATTTGTTCACAAAGTGGTGACCCTCGCCCCATCCTTGTTTGTGAATGACTGAGTATTTCACCTGTGGGATGTTCCAAATAAGTGTTTGATGAGCATTCTTAAACTTTCTCAGTCTTTTTTGCCACTTGTGCCAGCTTTTTTGAAACATGTTGCATGCATCAAATTCCAAATGAGCTAATATTTGCAAAAAATAAAAAGGTTTTCCAGTTCCAATGTTTACTATCTTGTCATTGCAGTCTATTCAATTGAATATAGGTTGAAAATGATTTGCAAATCATTGTGTTTTGTTTTTATTTACCATTTACACAACGTGCCAACTTCACTGGTTTTGGGATTTGTAAATATGTTTTATTTAACATTATGAGAGCCCTCGAAAAATAAAATAACACCCTTTAGTCACCTTTACACTTGTTTAATCCAATATAGTAGACATAATAATGAAAACTAAGACATGTGCTGTACTGACTTTAGGAGCCATGTTATCATCTATATGTTAAGTTCATTTTCCCATTTTTTTGCTTGAAAATGCTTAATTTCAGCCAAAAATACGTCGAATACCGTATGCTTATAAGAAATCTGTGATAGAGTGAAGTTGTGACGGACGGCTGTAGACAAAAGCACGTAAAGTGAATGAAAAGAATACACACAAAAATGATCACTTGTTGGACATGACTGATGAATGAATGAATGAATTTAGGATAAATGATATCAGATACTGTGGTCCTCAATATGTTTTGTAAAAAACACATATTTGTAAAGTTTCTTGAACTGGCTCGTATTTGTACCTTGCGTGACTTCTTTACTCAACCTATGTGAGAACTTTGCGCCACATACTGTATTTATGAATTCATGATAATTGATGACACTTCGGTTCTCTGCATTCTGCTTCTTGCATATTTCGTGTAAACTCCATCTGTTTGTACTGTTGCTTAAACCAGCTCATATTAGTATGTTGCTTGTATTCCCCGATCAGTGCTTTCCATAATATCACTCCACATATTGATATGTCTACAGTTTTTAGTCCCTGAAGTAGTATTTATCTGCTCTTCTTGAAAGAAAAGTGACGTCGCTGTTTTGAAATGTACTCAATCAGTGAATATTAATTATTTCAATTACAGGACGGTTTCTGTGTTTTTAATGACCGACATCATCAGTATGATCCTAACTGTCCTTCTTTACTGTATATAGGTTTTACATACATAAAAACTGCTGGGTTGTGTGGTATAGACAATTTGCAATGCCGCTGAGATAGGCTCCAGCACCACCCGCGAACCCGAAAGGGACAAGCGGTAAAAAATGGATGGATCGATGATATACATTTGGTCAAAGCTTCTAACACTTTCTCATGTCGTGATAATGCATGTTTATGACTAGAGATGTCCGATAATATCGGCCGATAAATGCTTTAAAATGTAACATCGGACATTATCGGTATCGTTTTTTTAATTATCGGTATCGGTTTTGTTTTGTTTTTTAATTAAATCAACATAAAAAACACAAGATACACTTACAATTAGTGCACCAACCCAAAAAACCTCCCTCCCCTATTTACACTCTTTCACACAAAAGGGTTGTTTTTTTATGTTATTAATATTCTGGTTTACATTATATATCAATATATATCAATACAGTCTGCAAGGGATACAGTCCGTAAGCATACATGATTGTGCGTGCTGCTGGTCCACTAATAGTACTAACCTTTAACAGTTAATTTTACTCATTTTCATTCATTACTAGTTTCTATGTAACTGTTTTTTATATTGTTTTACTTTCTTTTTATTCAAGAAAATGTTTTTAATTTATTTTATTTTATTAATGTTTTTAAAAAGGACCTTATCTTCACCATACCTGGTTGTCCAAATTAGGCATAATAATGTGTTAATTCCACAACTGTATATATCGGCATCGGTTGATATCGGTATCGGTAATAAAGAGTTGGACAATATCGGAATATCGGATATCGGCAAAAAAGCCATTATCGGACATCCCTATTTATGACACATTCTAGCTGTGTCCCGCAAATGTAATAGAGACAAGCAAACAAAGGCGTCCTTAATACAATGTAGAGTCCTCACTAGTAAGCTAGCGGCTAATGTCCCTCCACAGTGCAGCTTCCAAATCACTACTTCTCGCCTCTAAGGCGGCAAATAAACTGGGAGGTGAAGTGAAATATATTTATATATTCATTATCACTGGAGTGGAGGACAAGGAATAGCTAAACGTGTGGCGCTACGCACCGTAGATAATCGCTAAGTTATAGCAATTGAATGTAAACGGGGTGGGCGGATCACCCCCCCACAGTGTTGACCTTTTCCCCACATTTCTAAGGGGCGCCGGAAGTTGGCTGACCCGTCAGCGTTCCTGTTCTGTCTCCCTGTAATGTATGTCTTCCCTCGAATGGGATTGTGCCGAAAATCTGAATTTCCCCTCGGGGACTAATAAAGTAAACGAATGGATCAATACAAATATTGACAGTAACGATATCAATTATAATATTATATGATCGATATTTTTGTTATCACAAAATAATTTTATCTCGGTTTTGCTATTGTCTGCAAACTGAGAAAATAATAGCACATACCGTATTTTTCGGACCATAAGTCGCAGTTTTTTTCATTGTTTGACCGGGGGTGCGACTTATACTCAGGAGCGACCTATGTGTGAAATGATTAACACATTACCGTAAAATATCAAATAATATTATTTAGCTCATTCACGTAAGAGACTAGACGTATAAGATTTCATGGGATTTAGCGATTAGGAGTGACAGATTGTTTGGTAAACGTATAGCATGTTCTATATGTTATAGTTATTTGAATGACTCTTACCATAATATGTTACGTTAACATACCAGGCACGTTCTCAGTTGGTTATTTATGCCTCATATAACATACACTTATTCAGCCTGTTGTTCACTATGCTTTATTTATTTTAAATTGCCTTTCAAATGTCTATTCTTGGTGTTGGGTTTTATCAAATAAATTTCCCCAAAAAATGCGACTTATACTCCAGTGCGACTTATATATGTTTTTCCCCATCTTTATTATGCATTTTCGGCCGGTGCGACTTATACTCCGGAGCGACTTATACTCCAAAAAATACGGTAGTTTTTGTTTACCTATTTAGTAATAATGACTTTATCATACATTTTTTATTTTTGTCAATTTACAGTTGTGATAAAAAAAAAGTATCTATTAATCCTGAAGATTTTAAATATGAACATTGGAATGACTAATATTGCCCCTGTAATTACTTTGTATTGGATCAAAACCTAAATTAGAAGCCTTTGTAACCCATTTGAAAATGGTTCTATTGTCACTTATATGCCAAATATAATACTGTTATATATATTGTTATTGCAAGAGGCTACAATGTATATTGCAAAATAGATTGTAGGTCATATCACCCATAATAGTACACTAATACTAATACTTACACAAGTATTTACTGTATTTACCTTATAGTTCTGATTTATTGACACTAAATTGTACAAATCTGTTCATTTTGACATTTTTCAATATTTTCTCTGAGGCAGGGCTGTCAAACTCATTTTAGATGGGGGGCCACATGGAGAAAAATCTACTCCCAAGTGGGGCGGACTGGTAAAATCACGGCACGATAACTTAAAAATAAAGACAACTTCAGATTGTTTTCTTTGTTTAAAAGTAGAAGAAGCACATTCTGAAAATGTACAAATCTCATGTTGTTGGTTTTTTTTTACACTTACATGTTGCGGTTAATAGTATTCTATCTTTATTTGTCGTTATTTATACTTTCTGAATTAAATATGTGATAATGTTCATCAGTCAACTCATTGGTGTTCATTTTCAATCTATCAAGATAAACAAAAAAATATCAAAATCAAATTACAGGATTTTTTACATATGTAGCATAATCTACAAAGAATTGCTATTGCGGCATCTAGTGGACACATTTAGAAAAGCACTTTCTTTCATTGGGAAATTTCGGCTCATTTTTATACTTAGCAAACTCATCCCGCGGGCCGGATAAAACCTGTTCGCAGGCCTGATCAGGCCCTCGGGCCGTACGTTTGACACCCCTGCTCGAAGGGGAGGTGGAAACTGTTATAGGCTCTAATCCGTGGAAGAAAAGACAGTAAATGTTGTAGTACAGGTTTTCAAATGTGGTTTATTGCGGGACAAAAGGACATGAAGGGTTCAGGTGGATCCTGTCCAGTCGACACCCGAAAATCGCTGTCGGCAAAAAAATTCCAGCCGGCGGTCGCAATGTATCCGCTTTCTCTTCCTCCTTCTCCCATTCTTCCTCGCCTCGGCTTCCCTCTTCCTTTTCATCCCTCTCACTTTCACTCTCACATACGTATGTACACTCCCTTTCCCTTTCCCTCCTCCCCTCTCTCCCTCCCGTCCGTCACCCGGGAGAGAACGGGGGTCCCAGTCTAGGTAGGCTGCCTGCTGCCAGCCAGGATTGTTAGCCCAACTAAATAAAAAATGGATGAACCTGTAGAGCCCCAGTGCTGTTTTCTCCTGCTTTCTATACAGCTTTTGAAGGGAGGGAGGGAGGTGTGGGGGAAGTGAGTGTAACATGGGAGACAAATAAAAAAAGGTATAAAGAAAAAAACCTTGATCCAAACACACATACCACTAATACTGTACTGTATGTAATGGTTGGTCTTTTATGTCGTTCATGTAGTTGTTATCAGTGAACTACTGCTTACTGATACTTAAATAGGGCAATTATAATATTTTTGTTTATATTTCTATTTTCTAAATATATATTCAAATATATATATATTTTTTTAGTAATAATGATTATTTATTGAATTTAAATGCATTACATTACATTACATGTTATTACAATTAAAATTAAACGTAAACGTGTTAGTAATATGGTTTGGGATTATTTCCCACATTTTTTAAATACAATGTGAATTAAATTTAAGATTATACAATTATTAAATGTCTGCGATGATAATGTCAATGAGGAATTTCTAATCACTGCTATGTTGGAATTCTTATTAATATTGATACTGTTGTTGTTTGACTACTTTTGGATTATTTTGTGTCATGTTTGTGTGTTCTCAATTGCTCTGTTGATTGCTATTCTGAATGTTGCTGGGCCGGGTTTAGTTTTGGAATTGGAATTGTATTATTATGGTATTAGTGTGTATTATTTTGTTGGATTGATTAATAAAAACATTTTTTCAAATTATTTTAAATTATACTATAAATGTAAAAATATTTATAAAATTTGGGAGTACTTGAAATAAAATAAAGATGTAATAAAAAGTATCCTGAATAAAAAAAATAAAGTATTAATATTGCAAGTGCAAATTATTTGACATTATTTCCTAAATATATTAAATAAAACATTGTATTCAACATTTTAAAAACTTTTTTTTTTTAAAAGCAAATAAATTATTTAGAATTGTTTCATTTATTGATTTAAATTATTTCATTAATGTGAAATAGAATACAACTAAATAAAATACATTTTATTATTAAAAATTTTGAATTATTAATGTTATGATGTATTCGATTTAAATGTATTATATTTCAAATCAATTTTAGAAATATTTTTAAATAAATCATAAAATTTCAGTAGAAAGCACTATTTGTAATTATTATCATTACTACTGATTAAATAGTACTGAACGGGACACAATACTTGAAATGAGGAAACAATTTTTAAAATGTTTATTTTGATTTACTCCTAATTTTACAGTCATTGCAGATGCCCTTTCTTTATTGTAGCGATAAAATATAAATAACTGAGGTGTTTAGCGCTGGCGCGTGCATTTATTGTTTACTTGGGAAGAGGTGCAGGAGGGGGGCTCTTTAAACACCCCTCCATCTGTGGGGACTCAAGCCATGATCTTTAAATAATTCATTAGCGTAAACAGCTTGCAATTAAATTAAAGCAGCACCATCACCACCGCGGCTCCTTCAGCTGCATGCTGGCTTGCATAAAATAAAAAAAAGAAAGGGGAAAAAAAAAGTCATTTATCTTAAACACTCCCTGGGGAGAACTGGTTGGAATGTAACGCGTGGTTATGTGGGAGGAGCAACATGCTTCTCCATTCATTTGTCACACCTTTCTCACCTTTCCAGGACAGAGTTGGCCTGTCTTCATCTTTTCTTTATTTGTGTGTGTGTGTGTGTGTGTGTGTGTTCATGTCTTGACAATGAAACATTTATTTGTGTTAGTTTGCGCTAACAAGTCAATGCTTTAGTTTGGCCACACCCCTCCACGGTGTCCATCACTCAAACCATTTGTGAGCACATTGATCTCTCCCCTCCCTCTCTCACTCCCCCTCTCTCGCCCATGCTGTATATTCCCAGGGTCTTCCTCTTTTTTTTTTTTTTTGCAGGGAGGGAGAGTCAGAATGGCTCAGACAGCCATTGATTTTTATTTTATCGGGCTTCTAGCGCAGAGAGGAGGGCCTGAGAGATGAAACTCTGTAGCGAACTTTGTTGTTTTGGCGCGGAGTGGGTGGAGCTTACCACTTTGTGCTCGTTTGATGCGTTGTTGTGGTGCTGGGATGTGCAGTTTTGGGTGTTTTTGCAGACGCTGGCTTTGATTTCCGTCCAGTCTAGAGCTCCAACATGTTCTACATGGATAAAATGATGATTATGACGCGCCTATTGATCAATTAATCGGTCAATCAGACGTTGGAGTACACTTGGTTCTGAACACTTCACTTAGCAAGACATTTGGTACATTCTTCTTGCACGGGGAAAGGTTTAAAGTCCACACTCACCTGTGACCTCACAAAAGATCTCACAGATACTGTAGAAAGTACAAAACCCAAAACCAGTGAAGTTGGCACATTGTGTAAATGATAAATAAAAACAGAATACAATGATTTGCAAATCCTTTTCAACTTATATCCAATTGAATAGACTGCAAAGACAAGATATTTAATGTTTGAACTGAGAAACTTATTTTTTGGGGGCCAATCATCATGAACTTGGAATTTAATGGCAGCAACACATTGCAAAAAAGTTGTCACAAGGGCATTTTCACCACTGTGTTACATGGCCTTTCCTTTTAACAACACTCAGTAAACGTTTGGGATCTGAGTTGTGGTATTTTAGGCTTTATAATGCGCCACACATTTTCAATGGGAGACAGGTCTGGACTACAGGCAGGCCAGTCTAGTACCCGCACTCTTTTACTACGAAGCCACGCTGTTGTAACACGTGGCTTGACATTGTCTTGCTGAAATAAGCAGGGGCGTCCATGAAAAAGACGTTGCTTGGGTGGCAACATATGTTGCTCCAAAACCTGTATGTACCTTTCAGCTTTAATGGTGCCTTCACAGAATTGTAAGTTACCCATGCCTTGGGCACTAATACACCTCCATCACAGATGCTGGCTTTTGAACCTATTTTGAGCCTATAACAATCCGGATGGTTCTTTTCCTCTTTGGTCCGGAGGACACGACGTCCACAGTTTCCAAAAACAATTTGAAATGTGAACTCGTCAGACCAAAGAACACTTTTCCACTTTGCATCAGCCCACTGATGAGTTCGGGCCCAGCGAAGCCAGCCGCGTTTCTGGGTGCTGTTGATAAATGGCTTTGGCTTTGCATAGTAGAGTTTTAACTTGCACTTACAGATGTAGCGACAAACTGTAGTTACTGACAGTGGTTTTCTGAAGTGTTCCTGAGCCCATGTGGTGATGTCCTTTACACACTGATGTCGCTTTTTGATACAGTACCGCCCGAGGGATCGAAAGTCACGGGCATTGGTTTTTGTATTTCCAGAGGAGTGGAAGCTTTCATAGCTGCAAATGTAAAAGCGACAACCACACTTCCTGACCATATATGGATGGACATGTTTATGTCGCATACATGATTTTTGCATGACAAAACGTCGTCTAAATCAAGAAGCAGTATGATGCCATTTTGAGCGGAGTTCCTCAGGAAAATGTATGAGGTCCATTTTTTTTTTAAACAAAGTAAAACGTTGGATTGGTCTGGCAACAATAATTACCCACAGACACTCTGGAATCTTGTAGAATATCTTCCCGGAAGAGTGGAAGCTGTTAGTCAAACCAAAGACTATACAAATGGGAGCCATTACCTCCCTGCTTGGCACTCAGCATCAAGGGTTGGAATTGGGGGTTAAATCACCAAAAATGATTCCTGGGCGCGGCCACCGCTGCTGCTCACTGCTACCCTCACCTCCCAGGGGGTGAACAAGGGTGATGGGTCAAAAGCAGAGAATAATAATAAGTGTGTGTGTGACAATCATTGGTACTTTAACTTGAATAACTAGGGACGGTTATTATGTACATATACATTTTAACTAGTACTACTACTGAATATTGGTACTTTTAACACGGCTTAAACAGCGGCCAAACGGTAACTTAAAAAAATAGAAAACATCCACATTTTTGTTAAAAAGAGTGCCTTTTTATTTTTTTAAGAATTTTACATATACTGTCATTTAAATAGTGTAAGCTATTATTTTCCCACGCTTTGTACCCTGTGGCTTATAAAATGGCGCATCTAATTTATGGATTTTTCTTTGCTAACGGCCATAATGATTTGTATTCAACAAATAGGTTTCATGGATGATTGACAAAGACACTGAAAAGGTGTGTCATTGTTTTTGCTATGGCGCCATCTTTTGGACGAGTTTGCTCACCGCAGGTAGTGCAGGTTGAAAATGTACTTCCCGTTTCGTGCGTTGAACCGGTAGTTTACCTGTGCATAGCGTTTCTCTTCCAACGGATTCTTCATTCATCACTCCAAGCAATGTTTGTAAGTTTTACAATATAACTAAAACAATTAATTCTTACTAAACCGTCCCATGTGTGATGTCTGTAGGAGTGTTTTCATGCATATTTGTACGTGCCATCGTAATGTAATGACGCTAACGATGTTAGCATTAGCTAATATGCTAACACGTTTACGAGTGTCTGTGTTGGTATTATTAACTTACAACGGCATTCTTTTTGTATTGCTTCAGTTTTGTAAATTCACCAAAACGTCACTGTGGACTTATTAGGTCTTATTGGAGCGCAAGCTTCCGCAGCTAGTGGGTCCATGATGGTGGCTTCTGTTTTGTTTGAGCAGCCATTTTACTGCAGTGTTACAGACACTGTTTGAAAACAATAGAGATGTCCGATAATGGCTTTTTTGCCGATATTCCGATATTGTCCAACTCTTAATTACCGATTCCGATATCAACCAATACCGATATATACAGTCGTGGAATTAACACATTATTATGCCTAATTTTGTTGTTATGCCCCGCTGGATGCATTAAACAATGTAACAAGGTTTTCCAAAATAAATCAACTCAAGCGGGGGGGTGTATTGTAGCGTCCCGGAAGAGTTAGTGCTGCAAGAGGTTCTGGGTATTTGTTCTGTTGTGTTTATGTTGTGTTACGGTGCGGATGTTCTCCCGAAATGTGTTTGTCATTCTTGTTTGGTGTGGGTTCACAGTGTGGCGCATATTTGTAACAGTGTTACAGTTGTTTATACGGCCACCCTCAGTGTGACCTGTATGGCTGTTGACCAAGTATGAATTGCATTCACTTGTGTGTGTGAAAAGCCGTAGATATTATGTGATTGGGCCGGCACGCAAAGGCAGTGCCTTTAAGGTTTATTGGCGCTCTGTACTTCTCCCTACGTCCGTGTACCACTCCGTACAGCGACGTTTTAAAAAGTCAGAAATTTCACTTTTTGAAACCGATACCGATAATTTCCGATATTACATTTTAAAGCATTTATCGGCCGATAATATCGCCAGTCCAATATTATCGGACATCTCTATTAATAAACATTTACAATATCTTTCTATATCTGCGACTTATAGTCCGTCGCGGCTAATGTACGTAAACATTTTTATTTCTTCTAAAATTTGGTTACAATACCGTGCGTTCTCCAGCCCTTAAAATACGGTTCTTCAATAAAATAAAGTGATAACAACAAAATATATTCAAAGAAAAAATTTAATAAAATCCACAACCAATTGTCATAATTATCGCAACAAAACCAGATACAATACAGAACAAAGAAAATGTGAAATCTACATTCACAAAAAATGTAATTAGGAGTGGTGTTCCTCAGGGAAATGTTTAAAGTCCATTCATTTTCAAGCAAGTGTAAACAAATTGCTGACCGCAGTTAATAAGAAGAATGTTCAGTTTTACGAAAACCGATCGTCTACCCTAATGAACTTGTCGCTTATTTTCCATATGTTTGTGATTTTGCAAGCGTAAAAAGAAGCTAACTCCAAATTGTTGTTGAAAGGTGTCCCAATACTTATGTGCAAGTAGTGAAGCAGTATAAAGATGTTCTTATGAGAGCGCTGGGGTGGCTTCAGGATTCCGACACACACAGAGGTGTGTCCTGCCGCTCATTAGAGCTAATAAGGCTGTGCTGCTGCAGGAAGACAAGGTGGGGGAAAAGAGGGAATAGAAGGAAAAGAGAAGTAAAGGAAAGAGAAGAAGAAGAAAAAATTGAGATTTAAAATTTTAATAACACAGCTACAATTTTCTAAATGTTCCCTGACAGAAAAGTCCTCATTATTTTCATCTTGTCTCCGAGGGTCCTGTCCTCCAGGTCTCTCTATTGCCACCGTAGTGTCCACTCCTCTTCTTCCCTCCTTCCAGTAAGCAGCTTGCTGATTGGCTGCTTGGGGATAAACAAACATTGCAGCAAACGTGCAAACTACAACTCCAATAATAAACATTTTGCAGCCTAGCAATCTTCCTAACGTTGTTAAAGTCACACACTTTAGTGCAGGGGTGTCAAACTCATTTTAGATGGGGGGCCACGTGGAGAAAAATCTACTCCCAAGTGGGCCGGTTGGTGAAATCACGGCACGATAACTTATAAATAAAGACAACTTCAGCTTGTTTTCTTTGTTTAAAAATAGAACAAGCACATTCTGAAAATGTACAAATCATAATGTTGTTGTTTTGTTTTTTTACACTTACATGTTGCGGTTAATAGTATTGTATCTTTATTAGTCGTTATTTATATTTTTTGAATAAATTATGTGATAATGTTCATCAGTCAACTCATTGGTGTTAATTTTTAATCTATAAAGATAAATTACAGTATGTTATTTATGTAGTTTGATCATATAATGTACTAACATCATGTGGTTTATTTTGTGCATATGAAGCATCATCTACAAAGATACAAATAATTGCTATTGCGACATCTAGTGGCCACATTTAGAACAGCAGTTTCTTTCATTCAAAAATTTCAGGTTAATTTTTATACTTAGCAAACTCATCCCGCGGGCCGGATAAAACCTGATCCGGTCGGGGGGGAGGGCTAAGGGGGAGGAAAATATTTATAGCTGGAATTCGCTGAAATTCAAGTATTTCTTATAAATATTTATATAAATATATATAAAAGAAATGCTTGAATTTCAGTGTTCATTTATTTACACATATACACACACATAACACTCATCTACTCATTGTTGTATTTGAAGTGCAATGCTTTGCAGCCAGTAGCACGGCCTTTGAAGGAGCATAGGTATGGGCAGCATCTGTGAAATTTAATTTGCAGGAAAGGAGTGAGTTTCGGGTTGAATTATCCATCCTCGTTCTATTCTCTGTCACTATCTTTCTAACCATGCTCAACACCCTCTCTGATGATGCATTGCTGTGTGGCACGCACAAAAGTGCCTTCATCAAATGCACCAGAGTCTGGAATCTTCCATCTCTCCCGAGCATACCCCTTCCCCTTCGAGTTGTCCTGGATGAACTGAAATTCTTGTTTCCAATCATTTTGGAACTTGCAAACGTACTTCTTCTTCTTACTCATCGTCGCCATGTCTCTTCTTCGTTCTTCTGCTTCGTCTCTGTTATGTTTTTGGACATTACTACTTGCCGTAGTTTTGAAGCAATGCATGATGGGAATCCTGGATGTTGTGTGTCAGTGTATTAACGTGCCAGGTGGAATAAACACACGCTGAGGAATAGCTCCGTGCCTGCCTACTTTATGGGTTATAGATGAACCTATGGATAACAGAGACATATATAATAGTCTCCTTTTCAGGTGAGAGAGGACGCTAAAGGCACGCCCCCAATATTGTTGTCCGGGTGGAAATTGGGAGAAATTGGGGAGAATGGTTGCCCCGGGAGATTTTCGGGAGGGGCACTGAAATTCGGGAGTCTCCCGGGAAAATGGGGAGGGTTGGCAAGTATGTAGATCAGGCCCCTTAATCTTTTACCTTGGACTCCATCTGAGTAAGGTGGGGGGAAGAACAAAAAGGTGCATGTAGCAAACAATAATAAAGCTGTTGCCATGTTCAAGTGTTCCTAATGTTGTGGACACATGCTTGCTTATGAAAGGGCCTTCCTCCCTCCTCTTCCTCCCTCACAAACCTCCGTCACTCTCTTGATGCCAAGTGTCAGGAGCTGCAGGACGGATCCGGTTTGATAACCTGTGTTCCGTCTCGCCACGTGTCAGGACAGGATCAACCGCACGGCGGACGAGTAGCATGTTCTTCACACTTCAACTTCCCTATATATATATTTTGATATATATTACACCTTTGTCTGGTCTGGGCCGGACAAGCCGGAGACAATTCTAGCTTTTTGTAGGCTTGTTGTGTGGCCACTTCAAGTCTTTTGTTTTGGCCTTTTTTGTCTCCACAAAAACATGGCTGAGTGACAGTGATTTTGCATACTTGCGTTGTTGTTGCAGGGAAAGGGTGTGCGCGCGTGTCACTTGCATGGATAAAGTGAATTATGTCGGCTCCCTGCGGTCAAAGGTCACGCCCGGAGTCCGTAAACGTCACGGGATCTTGTGGTTCAACTTGAATTACTGCGCACGTTAGCATAGTGATGTGCTCCTCGCAGCTGCTGGACACTAAGCAGGAGGTTTTTAGTAATAATAATAATAATTGATTGGATTTTATGTAGTCAGGCATGTGATTTTTCCGTCTAAAGTCGGAATTCCGTCTTTTTTAATCTCGAAAAAAACCCTAACCCTAACCCTAAATCAAGATTCGAGACGTAGTTTATATTACGCCGTAGTTGATTGGTCGATATGTTCCTTGTGACCAATCAGGACATCTGTTATGAATGATGACGTTAATAACGTCATCATTCATAATGGTTATTACCGCCATTTTCCGTATGTAAACGATGTCGGTTCTCGAGAGAAAGGACGCTTTACGAGTAAAAGAAATTGATAAACATGTCAAAAATAAGTTTCGATGGGACTGGATGGAAAGGGAAATCACTGATACTGTTGGGAAGAAGGAAGTTACGACTTTGTTCGGTGATTTTATTCGGAAAATCGATTGTCCCGGAAAGGTTTTGTGCACGTGGTGTCATGATAATATTGACTATGGATCACGAGGTACATGCGAAACGCCAAAAACATATGAAACAACTTGAAGCAAGGTATGTTCTATTAATGATGTTTTCATGTCTTTAAACACTAAAATATTTTCTTCAAATGGTGCTGTCTTTGTTAATTTTAGCATGTTAAATTGGTGAAAAACCAGGAGCTTCGGCGGGCGTTGCCCCCCTTGTCCCCCAACCAGGGCACCGCCCTGGACCTGGCTGGGACCTTCGTCCCCCAGACCCTCAGAAATTTTTTCAGTCTTTTTCATTGTGGTCAAATCACATGCCTGTATAGTAGACACTGCAGACCAGGGGTTCTTAATCTTGTTTGCCCCAGGGCCCATCTTTTGCATTACAGAGGGGTCCGGGGCCCACTCAAATATTAACACTGAATTCATAATCTTACTCTTGATTTGAATTATATTCAATAATTATATGAAGCTTACTTACATTTTTTAACAGGATCAACTTTGTCAAAGCATGTGTTATTCACAAAGATTATGATCGAGGCTTAGGTCAGGCTGATTACAAAAATAAATACTAATTCAATATACCGCAAAAGAAGGGACTCAAAAACTTAATTTACCTACAATTAAAAAAATCATACTAAATTAATAAATAATTACATACAGTACAGGCCAAAAGTTTGGACCCACCTTCTCCTCATTCAA